>NW_027107118.1:370731-432774 GCF_000696795.3 Halyomorpha halys | reverse complement strand
TAACATTTCTAGAGGAGAAGATCTCGAGGCCATCGTACATCTCTGATTTCCTTCAATTTAAATCCTCAGTGCATTCCCGCAATACCCGCTCACGGCCTTATATGTAACTGCCCATCAAACAGCAGCCTTTGATAGATTTTTCCTCATCCGTTCCTCATCACTATAGAATTCTATTCCCTCCTTTATTCGTAGTTCTAATACCCTTCCAATCTTCAAATCACGTATCATCGACTATCTTCTGTCTACCCAATTCCGAATGAATGACAATTGAAACTTTAAAATAAAGTTTATAAATTATCTGTATTTTATGTTTTAGAATTTCGTTCATACTTGTACATATGTACATTAGCAGAAATTGTACCTTTTTATTTATTATTTTTAGTTTAATTGTATTTGATTTCTTTTTTTTTTTATTTATTATCAGAAGTGTTAGCCATCTTATGTTTTATGATATGACATATGGTTTTATTTTATTTGTTCTATTCTTATTTTATATATTCTGTTAATTATTGTTGTTCATATTTATCTTTTCAAATTCATTATTTCATTATAATTTATGACGTTTTATAATTTCATTTTGTACTATACTCTAAGGCTCTAAAGCCTGATTTTGATGCATGTATACTACTGTAAGGGATCAATCTCAGAATAAATAAAGAATATTATTATTATTAATATATATTATTTACGTTACTATGCATGTATTTTGCTAGATTTAAAAAAAAAAATCTGAATTGATTTAAGTAAGTATGTTTTGTATTAAGCGTATATATATACTATAGTAAAAGTCGGGACTGAACTTGGTAAATTTATTCACAGCACGAATACTTGAGCTAGTTATTTTCTTAGGGCTCTATTCAGACCCCGACAGACTTAAATACCTCCTCCTTCGCATTATGGTAATTTTGTACATGCTAGAGGCCTGAGAGAATGCAACCCCCCCTACTTAAAACGAAAAATTCCACGTTCTAGAATAAGGTATATACTTAAGAAGACAAATGACCTAGTTGTCACAGCTACCACAAGGAATATCCCTGTAAAAAAAAATTATTTTTTTTTTTTTAATAATTTATTTATTGATATTTACAACTGTATACACATATATACAACAAGTAAATTTGGTGTAAGTGACATAGTGACATGATAAAAACATGTGGAGAATCTACCCACTGATAGAACTCCAATAACATTTCTAGAGGAGAAGATCTCGAGGCCATCTTTTCAGACGCCGGAATCTACGAGCAGTGTAAAAAAAAATAAATGGTTTATATTGGGTTGTAAAATAATAACAGTGTTCGAAACTGGTTTTTTACTGACGATTACAGTAAAAACTCCAGGTTCTTCTAAATATTTTAAATCGATTATATATGACCCGTTTTGATCTATTACTACTTGCCATCTTTCATGTAATTTTTAATTCCGTCCTCCCGGTATTTCTCAGATTTTGATGTGTTTTGTAGTCCTCGGGCGAATTAAAGTGTTTCCCGTTAAGAGAGTTTTAAAGGGCCCAAAATAAATGAAAATCCGTTGTAGAACAAGAGGCCAAGAGGCGAAAAAAGGCAGTTATCTCACCCCAATTTTTTATTACTTTGATGAAAACTATGTATAATTAATAGTCAAAATTAATAGTCTGCCAAGTATAGGTAGGGGGAATAAAAGTGGCGGCTGTTTCAAAACGATAAAAAAAATTAATTTTTCATTCGGAGTTCTATATCTTAAAAAGTAGGAACAACACAAGAAAATCTTAGAGAACGTCATTTAAAGATGAGCAAAGTTGCTAAAATATGAGCCCTAATAGAGTTATTTACGTTAAATAGTTCTCGAGATATAGCTTTTTAAAAAGCAACATTTCTTAAAAATGTTGTTTGGGACGTACTGAAATATGAGTAGTTAGTGAATTTATTTTGAAAAATCTATATCTTAAAACCATTTGACGAACAGATGTCTATTAGCACTCAAATTAAAGCTAGTTTAATGAGATAAAAGTAGTTTATGATATTTATCTACGTAGGAGTAATAGTTTTCATGACATTAGCTAATATAAATTGATTTATAGTTGTTCGGACAAATTTTGATTTGCCAAATTTAAATTCATATGTGAATATTATAAAAACTAATACCTCTCCAAAGATAAGTGTCATAAACTACTTCATAGTAAGTTAAATTTCCTTTATTTTGAGTGTTGGCAGACATATATGCGTCTTATGGATCTAGAGATATATTTTTTCAAAAGTCCAACATTTTAGGCGAACAACTAGAAATTAACATTTTGTGAGTTTATTTTGTCAAATATCATAAAAACTACTATTCCTGTAAAGATAAAAATTATTAACTATTTTATAGTAAATTTAATTAGCTTTAATTTGAGAACTGGCAGACATCTGAACGTCAAATGGTTTCTGAAATGAAGTTTTTCATAAATCAAATTTATTGTCCGAACAACTATAAATCAATTTATTTTAGCAAATATCATGAAAACTACTATTCCTACGAAGGTAAATGTAATAAAACTTCTTTATAGTCCAATGTACTAGCTTTAATTTGAGTGCTAATAGACATCTGTACGTCACATAGTTCCTGAGATATAGATTTCTCAAAATAAATTAATTAACTACATATCTTGCAGTTGATTTTTAATACATTTTGATTTTTAAAAAGCTATATCTCGAGAACTATTGGACGTAAATAGCTCTTTTAGGGCTAATATTTCAGAAAATTTACTCTTCTTTAAATAATGTTCTCTTAGGTTTTTTAGTGTTGTTGGTAGTTTTTAAAATATAGAGCTCGGAATGAAAAATTAATGTTTTTTTAAGGTTTTGAAACTGCCGCCATTTTGTATTTTCTCTACCTATACTTGGCAGACTCATAAATATTGACTAGTAATTAAACCTAGGTTTCATTAATGTAATCAAAAATTGGGGTGAGATAACTGCCTTTTTTTCTTCCCGGCTCTTGTACTATAACCTTCTTGTGTTATACCGGGCCCACAGAATTTTCTAATTTGGTGATTTTCTTTTGGATGCTCTCTTTCTCAGAACAGTTGTGACATATTATTTCATTCCTTTATGATTATTATTTAAGGTTTTTTTTCTTTTTATCCACTGAGTAATATTGTTATTATCAAATTTCCCCCCTTTTTTTTTCTTTTATTATTCTGAATCTATACATATTTTATGAATGATATATTTAGACGCTAATATTAAATACTTTTAATTTGTTGTAGATTCTATTAATTCTGTCCTTTAAAATGAAACAAAAAAAAATCCCTAATAACTATATTCCTTAATAAATTAAAAAAATAATCATTATTTTAATTATATTAATAAAAACAAAACTCATTTCTAAAAAGAAAACTTATTCGCCAATAATCTTCTGCTTTGAGGATGTCCTTCGTTTTTTGTTTTTTTTTATTTCCTTGATATTTATGATAATATTTATTTAAATTGAAAAAAAAATATAATAATCCTTTCTAAGTCTCTCTTTTATTTCATCTCGTAATGAGGAAAGTTTTTAAGTCTCTGAACAGATTTTAAAGTTTTTCTTGTTAAATTTCGTTTGTTTTAAATAAAAAAAAAAAGGAATAAGCTATTTCATAATGAAACATCCCTAAGAATGTTATCTTCATTTTATTTTAATTTATAAGTAAATCTTCAGTATCTGTAGTTTTTTATGTCACTTACCCTTGTGTGGAACATATAGTAAGGGAAAATACTGCGATCGTGCAAAGTTTCAAATTCGTTTTTTTGACAGAAATACATATTTTAGGAAATGTATGATATAGACTTTATATATATTTTAGGAAAATCAAAGAATTATGAAGAAATAATATTTAACATAGAAGCTCACAAAAGGTAAATGAAAAACCTATAAATAAATAGTTTGTTTTAAACATGAGTTCTAGCTTTCGATGTGGGGTTTCCATTTCTCCAGTATGATAAAATATTCTAGTCACCATAGTAGTAAAGTAAACGCCTAAGTGTATGTAATTAAAATTTATAGGTTAATTCAAATACTAATATAAATGAATAATTTAATAACATAAACAAAACTAATGAATAATTTAATAATATAAACTAGAAAAAAATGATGTTGAGGTAGGTCACTCAATGCAGTGTTGATATAGTGATTAGAGGAAATAGAGAATGTAAACTAATTATTTTAATAATTGTAACTGTAAAGATAATAGATAATTTAGCACATTATACTAAAAATTAATTTATTAGTGCATATTGTTTCCTAAATTAAAAAGGTTTATAGGTGATTGACTAATGATAAATAATTGAGATAATGGCATAGTGACCTGAAATTATGTGATAACCAATGTTCTGGCTGTCATAATGTGAAAAAGGTAGAAAGTTTAATTTTTCATAATGTTTTTAAAATTAATTTTTTATGAATTCTATGAATTTATATGTTCTTTAATTGATAGATCCTGTAAAATGGCCAGAATGGCTGAAACGTTGGAGTTAGTACAAGAGCCGGGAAGAAAAAAAGGCAGTTATCTCACTCCAATTTTTTATTACTTTAATGAAAACTATGTATAATTACTAGTCGAAGTTGATGAGTCTGGCAAGTATAGGTAGTGGGAATAAAAAATGGCGGCTATTTCAAAACATTATTTTAGTAGTTAGCTAATTTATTTTGAGAAATCTATATCTCAGGAACCATGTGACGTAGAGATGCCTATTAGCACTCAAATTAAAGCTAGTTTAATGGACTATAAAGTAGTTTCTGACCTTTACCTTCGTAGGAATAGCAGTTTTCATGATATTTGCTAAAATAAATTGATTTATAGTTTTTCGGACAATAATTTTGATTTATGAAAAAGTTCATTTCAGAAACCATTGGACGTACAGATGTTTGCCAGCGCTCAAATTAAAGCTAGTTAGATTTATTACAAAATAGTTCATTACGTTTATCTTTGTGGGAGTAGTAGTTTTTTTATGATATTTGACAAAACATACTCACAAAATGTTAATTTCTAGTTGTTCCTACAAAATGTCGGATTTTTGAAAAAATATATCTCTAGATCCATAAGACGCATATATGTCTGCTAGCACTCAAAATAAAGGAAATTTAACTTACTATAAAGTAGTTTATGACACTTATCTTCGTAGGGGTAGTAGTTTTTATGATATTCACATATGAATTTAAATTTGGCAAATCAAAATTTGTCCGAACAACTATAAATCAATTTATATTAGCAAATGTTATGAAAGCTATTACTCCTACGAAGATAAACATCATAAAATACTTAATAGCTCATTAAACTGTCTTTAGTTTGAGTTCTAATAGACATCTGTACGTCAAATGGTTTTTGAGATATAAATATTTCAAAATAAATTCACTAAGTACTGATCTTTTAGTACGCCCCATACATTTTTATGAAATGTTGCTTTTTAAAAAGCCATGTCTTGAAAACTATTTAACGTAAATAACTCTATTAGGGTTCATATTTTAGCAAATTTGCTATTCTTGAAATGGCGTTCTCTTTGGTTTTCTTGTGTTTTCCAAATTTTTGAGATATAGAGCTCCGAATGAAAAATTAGGTTTTTTTTTATCGCTTTGAAACAGACGTCATTTTTTATTTCTCCTACCTATACTTGACAGACTCGTCAATTTTGACTAGTAATTATACATAGTTTTCATTAAAGTAATCAAAAATTGGGGTGATATAATTGCCTTTTTTCTCCTCTTGGGCTCTTGTACTAAGTGTTAAGATAATAAAAAAGTGTTGTGACTATATGGATGTTTTTGTTATAACTAATAAACATATCTGCCTCAAACAATAATTTTCATTATATATATAGATGAATAAAAAAATAATTATTAATTTTTTAAATGTTAAAATGTTAATTTCAACAAGTACTATTTGCTGTTCATCCATTAGTCATTTAAAATTATTTAAATAAATAACATCTAATTTTAATAACGGTATATAAAGTAGTTTATAAGAGGAAGAGCTCTTAAGACACACGTGGCCCAAATCGTTGACACGTGTCCTACAACATCGGAGAGGTGGGGATTGGTTTGGAGGGGAGGGGGGGATGTCTTCTGGGGCTTCTTCTATTCTCGAGGTAGAAATTACGACCTGTCGTTACCAACCCTTATCCCAAAATGGGGCCGCGCAATGTAGGCGAATGTGTTTACGATATAGAGGCCACGATTCGATATGATTCCTGGAACGTTCGATAATGTGTTCAAAATAACCCAAGCATGTTGTTATTCGAGTCAGTTATATATACAACAAACAGACGGTCCTGTTTTTCTGATTAACGGATTGTCTCCTACGGGATAATTACGGTGCAATCAAGGGGTCCATTCATTCTGCTGATTTTATTTTCTAAAGGGCGAAGTTCGAGAAATCCATTCATTATCCCGAACGGCTTAAGACTAATGCAATAAGAGATAAAAGCGCGGGAAACAATGCATCAAGATATTCTGGTTTTTCACTGCCTCAAAGCATTAGCTGTCAATTTAATAAAAAGATTCCCGTTATTCCTTTTAATATTTTTCCGATATTTTAGCCTCTTTCACAACTAGGCGAACTATGAAATCTAATAAAATATTTTTTTTTATACATTTATCCTATTAAATTAAAACTTTAATAAAAATAATAATCCTCAATGCTCCTTACTTTGACACAAATAAAATCCTCCATAAAGACCTTAATGTTGCATCGACTTAGCCCGAATCAGATATCAATCCTTTCATTATAAACTCCCTAACCTTGCTTCTTCTTTTATTCCTGACAATTCTCGGAGGTACCTGAAAAGAAGACGGCCTCAAGATCTTCTAATGTAGAAGTATGATTAGAGTGCACCAATGGGTAATTTCTTTACACCCCCATATCACTCCATTTTGACCTTACATCACATTTACTTGATGTATTTTTTTTGTAAAATCACATTATTATGAATCCTATTAAGCCATGTTAAAAGTGGGAAATTATTGATATTTTATGAAAGAATAACTCGCGCCTTCTGTATTGAAATTTAAAAATTAGAATTGACAGAACTATTATTGTTCTGTAGGATGTGAAACGTGCCCCCTTACAGTAAGGAAAGAACAGCACCTTAAGGTTTTCGAAAATAAAATGTCACGTAGAATATTCGAACACAAAAAGGATGATTAACCGTAGAACTATGAAGGCTAAACAACGCCGATTTGAGGGATTTTTTTTTTTTCGGTTGGCTCTACAGACCGAACCAGCTTTCTCCACGCCTATCTTGGGCTACTGCTTTCCAGTTTGCTGCATGCAGCTCTTCCACATCATTTTTGATTCTCTCTATCCATCTGGTTTTTGGCCTCCCATGTTTGGCCTCTTGACTATTCGATGCGTCCTGATGGATTGCTTCGAGCCTTATGTTTCGTCCATTGGTCTCCTTGCCTTCATATCATGTGATATTGACTGACCAGTCTCTGCAAGCAGTTCACTACTATTACTTCTCCATGTGTTAAGGCTCTGAGCCACATCTCTCCTGTAATTGTACAGAGGACTTTCCTTTCAAATCTATCGATTCTGCTTTCTAGGGTACCTTTTAGAAGCAAGGTCTCGCAGCCATATATCAGTGCTTTATTTTGGTATTGTACACCCTTATCTTTAGAATTTTAGAGATTTTTCGGTATTTCAGTCCGTTGACTATTTATTGATATTGGTGAGGAGCCGGGGTTTGAAAACTGTCTACTTTGGGAAATGATTTGCTATCTATATAGAACATGTCGTTAGGGTGGATATTTCGGCTTACAATAATAATATTATGTTTTATCTTCATTTACTTGCAAGCCGATTTCCTGTGTTTCTCTTATTAGAATATTTGCGAGTCTTTCTGGTTACTTCCTAGGACTGCAATGTCGTCAGAGTACGCCAGGACTTCATGATACATTCCGACGTGCAATCCACCATTTTCACATGATTTTCTTCTAATCACTTTTTCTAGGGCTAAGTTGAACATCATTGGTAAGAGTCCATCTCCTTGTCAGACCTGTTCTGACTTTAAATGCTTCTCCTTGCATTTAGGATCTAGCTCAGTCATGATCTTGCAATGACAGTTTCTGTCTACGGAATCATAGGTTGCTTTGAAATCGACAAGTAAGGTGTGTACATCCTGATCTACTTTTCATCGCTTTTTGAGTATCTGTTTCTAGCGTTCTCTATCCTCTTCTGAACCCTTCTCGGTTATCGCCTATTATATTCTCGTAATACCGGGATATCCGATAAAGCAGAATATTAGTTATTATATTTTAATTATAGGAACTATACCCCTTAATATAATTTAGGTTGTAGTATTGTGGCGAATGAGATCCTCAGAAGATTTTTTCATTAATCATTCTGACCGATAGTTAATAAATGTCACTAAAAAATAAGAAACAACAATAAAGATGGTCATTGAAAAGAAAAAAATATACACACACTAGAGAGAGAAATATACACACGCTAGAGAAAGAAATATACGCACAGTAGAGAGGCTCATCTAGTTACTGCTAGGCGTATGGAGAAGAGACTGGGGAATAAGGAGACAGGAGTTCCTTGAGGGACCAATTTCCTTCATCTCCCTCTACATGTGTCCTAGGTCCTTGGATTGCCTCTACTAAAGGTCTGTCATAAAATAAAATCTTTCCTCTTAAGGATTCTAGTCCAACCTTTGCCTCAAGGGCTCTTCACCTAAGATTAGATCATAGAAAATATCCTGAAATAAAAATATTCTTAAGAGTGGTGAGCCCACAGGTCTGAATCTGTCCGAGAAAAAAATAATGAAAGATTTTAAGAATTAAAAATTATGAATCGATATTCTATGATAAACCTCATTCCTTCTTCTCTTTTTTTAAGTTTTGCTTTCGCCTATAATTAATTAATATATATAATTTAAGGAAATGTGTTAAAGAGCGAAGGACAAAGTTGGCCGATGGTGGCGGACGCCCACGTGCTGACTCCATTGATCGATCCCAATAATAGCTTCTTCCTTAGCTTAACAAATCCCCGTCTTAATTTATTTTAACCTTCCAGCTCGCTCCCTTTAACCTCTTGTTAGCTAAATTAGAATTTCTATATATGGGCCATCTTCAGGCGAGGAGGAAGGTGACCAGTCAATTTAAGGTATCTCATATGGAAATGTAAGTGTACTTTTTATTTTTAAATAATTTAATTATTGTTATTTACAGCTGTATAAAAATATATAGAAAACGTAAATTTCTGTAGGTATCATAGTGACATGTTACAAACATGTGTAGAATCTACCCATTGATAGAACTCCAATAACATTCCTAGAGGAGAAGATCTCGAGGCCATCTTCTTTTCAGACGCCTAGGAGGATTGTTAGGTAATGAAGGAGGAGCCAGGTTAGAAACAAGTGGATTTGGGTGGTTACTAAGTTTATCATAGAAGGATTGGTATCTGGCTCTGAAGGATGACTTGATTAGTGACAAAGTAAGGAGAATTAATGATTTTGGACTTTAAGGATTGGATTAGGGAAGGAATTTAACGGTTTAGTGGAGTCTCAAAGCTCAACTCCGTATGTCCAGATAGGCCTTATAATAGTCATGTAGATCAGTCTTTTGTAATGGATTGGCAATTTAGACTGTTTGTCTAGTAGATGTTGTAATAGCCGAAATCGACGAGCAGTTTCTTGTCTTTTCAATCCTGTATGAGGATTCCATGTCAGTAGTTTGAAAGTGTACATAAATTTATTTTTTGTAATTTATTTATTTTCTAACTGACCCAGCAATGCTTTGCTATTGCTATATTTAACGATGAATATGGATTTAATGAACGAAATCGATAGCTTGTTATTAATTATTGTATATTATGATTTAGTAACATAAATTAAACAAATAAATGCCGACCAACTAACCAAAAAGTGGTATAAAAGTTTTTTTAGGAGTGAAACAAAGTTGATATTTGATTTCAGCAAAATTTTCCCCTTACATCGACCATTGATTCCTTTTTAAAAAGCATAAAAATAGAAAAAAACTTTCAACACGACTTAAACAATCTACACCAAACTTGGCGGTGGTTTTGGTGGTTCGATAAACTGCACCATAGGGCACAATGTGGGTGATGATTGAATGATAAAATGATTGAAATTTTATTCTTCATATTTCGCCTTATAAGGGCGTTGTGCGTAGTGAGGAGAGAATGGAGACGATATGTGCGAAGTCATCCGTCTTTGCAGTATAAAAAACTACAGAGAATTGTTTTGTTTTTTGACATAATAAAAATCATGTGTTCATGTAATCTATTTGTGGACCATATGTTGGCCGCAACAATGGAAAAGTGACAAAGTAGAGTGATTTAAATGAAATCAATGATCTGGGTGGAATAACCTGCAAAAAGTTTTAAATTATTGGATTTGAGGTGTAAATGTATAATTATGATTGTCCTGGAGAATGACCAGCTTGGCCGAAACGTTGGGCTTAATTTGAATATAAATTATTTTATTAAAACAACAATAATAATAATAAAGTCTCTGAGAAGATGAAGATTCGATTCCGATACCACCAATCCCTATCAACACACATGTATTTATTATTTTCATGAACACTTTTATGGTAATTTCCGACTTTCGAAGGGGTTATCTACAGGTGACTAACCTATTCTAACCATAGTGGGGGTCAAGTTTTCATTTCACTTCTCTTCAATTCACAAAATAAAATTTAACCCACCCTGTCCGTATTCGAGACGGCCCCGGTGCAGTAACGAGTCAGTCAAGGTTGATGCCTTAAGTCCCTCGGCCACAAACTAGCCGATATTACAAACATATATATATATATATATATATATACATACATATATGTATTATTTCCCTTCCACGGCGTTCCTGGCATATAGATTTCGGCAGGAGTGGGGTAGTGCTCTAGGATTAAGCATGTTACCAATAATAATCAATTTCATTTTACTACTGGATTTTTTTTTAAATTATTATTTATTTATTAGTCTTCTTTTAGATGGGGCTGCACCTTGTACACCTGCATCCATCCGGGTGCCTCCTCCTGCAGCCTGGTCCAGCCCTCCTGGTTTCAGTCTTCGTCTGCTTCCTCACCTTCATCTTCTTGAATTGGTGGCTCGCCGATCCCGGGTGGTAAAGTAAACGGCCCTAAATATACACATATTTGTCTGGTGACACTCATACCATAATCAAATATACAATTCAGTCAAGATGCAATCGGTTTACCCTTCGGACGTTTAAACTTCGGATTAACCTTGTGTATCCTTCTTAATTCCTTCGTTGTCTGGTCCCTTTTCGGTACGAATATTTAACACAATAAATATAAGTAGATGGTCAGGGTTGCGGTCATAAAAAGAAGAACAAGTAGTTTAAAACTATTTTAATGTCCGACGTTTCGCCACACTTTGCAGGGCTTCATCAGGGCTGTTCAAAGCGAACGGTTGAACCGTTCTGTTCAACCGTTCGCTCGGCGCAACGTTGGACATTAAAATAGTTTTACACTATTTGTTCTTCTTTTTTTGACCGCAACCCTGACCATCTACTTATATTTAAATCTTTACGGTCAACTATATTTACATATATTTAACACAATACTTTATTTTCCAAAGTTCACTTTACTTTGCTATAATTTGCATGAGATAAACTATAGGTATTTTTTTTATTGATAAAGATATAATTTTAATTATTAAATGAATTTAATAAAAATTCGTGCATTTTAGATTATTTTTCCTAACAAACATGGCCAGCCACGGGTGTATAATTTATATATTCTCCAAATTAATTAATTGTTATCAATGGTATCGCTTGTTTGAATAATTGGATTGAACTGTATTTGATGAGTTTTTAAATCTTTTACAGAGAGAAAAGCCTCTATTAGAGACGTGGCTTTATGGAGATTTGCCAATAGCTTGTACAATGTAATGGGGTTACATGAAATTATAAGAGGTATTATATATGATAATCGATCCTCTAGTTTACTTGTGTTGAAGATTATATAGGTTAAACGGTGAGCTACAGAGATCTTGAAAGTGCATATTCTTGTGTTATATTCCCTCTTTCATCCTGCCCACGTCCCTACACGCGAGGTGTAGTTTATTCACTCATTATAAATTGTTGATCTCAGCCAAAAATGAGCGGTTTTTGAGATACTGTTCACTCTTCTATCTTGTTCTGGAAGACAAAATAGCTACCCAAACCAACTACTTCTTATATCGGTCAAGATATCAAGATGTCTTCGTAAATTTCTATTCAAATGTGAGGCTAGGCTAATTTATAAGAAACGAAAATGTGGGGTACATGTAAATAAGATGTGTTTTTTTAATATGGCATCAAGATTAGTGGCCTTTTAATACATAAGATATATTGACAGAATGTTATGCGACAATGAAAGAAAATGTGCTTAAGATAAATGAAACAAACTTTGAAATAATAATAATCCAAAATAGTAATTAAGTAGTAGTAATAATTTAAATTATTTATTCTCTAATATAATTGCGTTATGAAAGGAATTTAGAGTATTTAATGTGCAAAACCTCCTAGAAATTATTTATATATTAACACTATACAATTAAGATCTAGGGGAATCGAAGGAATTAATGGAAAAATATAAGCTTATAACCCATGAATAGGAAATAGTAAAAACGATAATAGTAATACGTAAAGTAAGAAAGTAAGTGCAAACTCCAAGTGCAGGTAATAAAGTAAACT
Source organism: Halyomorpha halys (assembly GCF_000696795.3). Taxonomy (NCBI): domain Eukaryota; kingdom Metazoa; phylum Arthropoda; class Insecta; order Hemiptera; family Pentatomidae; genus Halyomorpha; species Halyomorpha halys. The sequence goes on along the minus strand of NW_027107118.1, from coordinate 420,121 downwards.
CAAAGGAAATAACTAAACGAATGAATATACAAAACAAAAGTTTTATTTTTTAGAAAATCTGTGTAGAGAAAAGAAGGAGAAAAGGAAAAAAAATCCATAGCGGGATGAAATTTTTTTATTTTAATGCAATATAATTTTTCCTAATATTTAATTTCTGAGTATTTGATATTGTATATCAAACCCCAAGCACGTGGCCTCATACATATCCAGTAAAAGAAAGTAATTTATTATTTGACTCCAGAGCTTTCCAAAGTTATTGCCTCAATATTAGATCTAGGCGTAGGTGTAAAGTCAGAACAAGTTATTTTCAGGTTGTGGCAAGGTCGAGCTAAAGTATATTGTTTTCTCCAGGCAGCTTCCCAACTCAACTTCTTTAGATTCTTCATAAAAGAACGTATATTTCCACAATTGAGTCATAATATGCTTTAAATGACAGCATTAAAGATATTAAATGTACTTTAATTTATCACAATATTAGAATTAAATTAAATTAAATTTAAAATATATCAATATAATAATTTTCTAAGAGAGAGAGAGAGAAATACTTTATTCATTCATGCTCCTTAAATACATCGGGTTGCTACATTACAAAGCATACTAATCAATCCGTAATCGGACATATATTTACATGATATAATAAAAAGAAAGAAAACAGTTGTTTGTTTTTTTCCCACAATTTCCTTGGAATACATCCTTGGAATTTGGTGTATTCCTATTTATACTCTAAATACAAATATTTCAATTCATTCCTTTCTTGCTCCTTCAATTTCACCATTTCACAATTCTTATTTCATTTGATCGACAAATTCACTCTCCCGAATTCACCCTCTCAGATCCTCCCCAGTGACCCGCTAAACAAATTCACTATTAGACGGCAATGTGAGATCAAACCAGTAATAATAGTAACAGAGCAAATCAATTTACAGAAAAACAAAAAAATAAATATATTTTACCAAAACTAATACATGGATTTAATGGGAAATATAATAAAAAGTTGGTTAAAAGAAATACTTAAATGAATAAATAAGTTTTTAAAAAATAATTTAATAAAAATAATAAATTAATTTAATGAATAAATACGTTAAAACACACAAATCGACAGGTCCATATACTAAAATAAATAAATAAAAGAACGAATCGAAATTATGATACCAAATGTAGTTCAGTAAAATAGAAACAGAAAAGAGAATAAAAAAAATAATTAAGGTAAGTTCTGAAAATCATTTATATTTTTTAGAACCTTGTTTGCGAACTTCCTGACCTCGATTTTTTTCTTCTTTCCATCATCACTTGACTGAAATATATTTCTTCACATATTGCCCATTTTATTCAAAAATTCTTTGTAATTTAAAATTTAGTGTAAAATGAATATTAAGAAAAATCACTTACAAAATGTTTATATACTTTAATAAAAAATCATAAATATCAGACAAAAATAAATTGATACTCTATAAACAATAATTAGTAATGTAAAAACCAATAATAACAATCTATATTTTATTTTATTTGAAAACTGCATTGGGTTTTTTTTTTCTTTCAGTTTATTTTTTACTAAAAAATTATAGCTGATATATAATAAGTACCAATGAATAACGAATTATAATATATCCTGCAGCGATATAATACTTATTATAAATATTAACATTTATGAAATTAAAACTTTTATAGAAAGTTATTAATTATGCTGCTAATATATTTATCAATCCATGATTCACTTTAATACTATGTCATGTTTATGCCAATAAAAAAAAAATGAAGAAGGAATGAGGAGAATTTAATATAAATTTTTGTGTGACGAAGAAGGTGCAATAAAATTATTTAAAAAGTAATATTGACAATACATTTTATTTATAATTTTTTTAATTATATATAAAAAACGAAAAAGTAGGAAAAATATTTTTTGTATTGAGTTGTAAATAAGTTCGTAGCGTTTTTTAAATACTTTATAAACTTAGCAATTGGTTAGAATTTTTTTAAATTTTTAATGTTCTACTAATTCTAAAATGTTTGTCTCTTGTGTTCTTATTTAGCCGTGAAAAAGCCCCACAAAGGCGTAACCTTGGTTAAGAATAAATAGTTTTTGTTACTATTTTGATACCTTTATTGACCGCCATCCGATTAAAATTATTAAAAGTATTAACTTCCTCCGATTTAAAGTTTAAAATTTAAATTAGATAATTACTATAAGCCCGCAACCTCGTAAAATTTTTAAATTTATAATTTCAATTTTAAACTTATATGGGATTGAGCTCTGGGGCTCCATTAAACCATCAAATCTCTCCCGCATCCAATCCTTTCAATCCAAAATCCTACGTAAAATCCTTGATCCACCTTATTACGTTACAAATAAACTCATTCACAAAGACCTTAACATCCCATTCGTTGTAGATTTGGCCCAAAACAGACATGCGTTTTTTCATTCCAAACACCTTAACCATCCTAACCCATTAGTACTTAATCTTTCATACTTAACAATCCCCGATAATGTTCCGAGGCGTCTGAAAAGAAAATGGCTACGGGACCTTCTAATTTAAATTAATGTTTGAAGTACCACCAATGGGTGGTTCCTTCCCAAGATTTTCAAGTGAATATGAAACATACAACATATTTACTTATTGTATTATTTTGTACAGTTATAAATTACATTAAATAAATAAATAAATAAAAATTTAAACTTACAGCCTTTGAATATTTGTTAGTTAGGGAGCCTTGTTATAATAGTACAAGAGCCGGTAAGAAAAAAAAGGCAGTTATTTCTCCTCAATTTTTGATTACTTTAATGAAAACAAGGTATAATTTCTAGTCAAAACTGATGAGTTCAAAACTCCTGAGGAGGGGAATAAAAAATTGCAGCTGAAATATTAGTCCTAATAGAGTTATTTACGTCCAATAGTTCTGGAGATGTAGCCTTTTAAAAAGCAATATTTCATAAAAATGTACCGAAATATCAGTAGTTAGTTAATTTATTTTGAGATTTAATAGTTAATGAATCATTATTTAATAGTTAATAATAATTTGAGATAGTTAGTTAATTTATCTATATTTCAGGAACTATGTGACCTACAGATGTCTATTAGCAATCAAATTAAAGCTAGTTTAATGTACTATAAAGTAGTTTATGACCTTCACCTTCGCACAAATAGTAGTTGTCATGATATTTGCTAAAATATATTGATTTATAGTTTTTCGGACAATAAATTTGATTTCTGAAAAACTTTATTTCAGAAACCATTGGATGTACACATGTCTGTTTGAACTCAAATTAAAGCTAGTTAAATTTACTATAAGATAATATTAATATCTTTGTAGGAGTAGTAGTTTTTATGATATTTGACAAAATAAACTCACAAAATTTTAATTTCTAATTGTTCGTATAAAATGTTGCATTTTTGAAAAATAAATCTCTAAAACCATAAGATGCACATATGTCTGCTAACGCTCAAAATAAAGGAAATTTAACTTACTATACAATAGTTTATTACACATATCTTCGTAGGGGTAGTAGTTTTTATGATATTCATATATGAATAAATTTGGCAAAAAGAAAATGTGTCCGAACAACTATAAATCAATTTGTTTTAGCAAATTTCATGAAAACTACTATTCATACAAAAGTAAAGGTCATAAACTACTTTATAGCCCATTAAACTGCCTTTGATTTGAGTGCTAATAGGCATCTGTACGTCTCATAGTTCCTGAGATATCGATTTCTTAAAATAAATTAACTAACTGGTGATATTTCAGTACATTTTTATGAAATGTTGCTTTTTAAAAAGCTATATCTCCAGAACTATTGAACATAAATAGCTCTATTAGAGCTTACATTTTAGAAAATTTACTCTACTTTAAATGATGCTCCCTTAGATTTTCTATTGTTGGTGGTAGTTGTAAAGATATAGAGCTCCGAATAAAAAAATAATTATTTTTAACGTATTGAAACAGACGCCAATTTTTATTCCCCCACCTATACTTGGCAGACTCATCAATTTTGACTGGTAATTATAACTAGTTTTCAATAAAGTAATAAAAAATTGGGATGATATAACTGCCTTTTTTCTCCTCTTGGGCTCCTGTACTATAATGAATGATATATGATATGGAGATAGTGTTTCACGGATGATCACCAGTAGATAACACATGGCTTCCTATCAAGCGTATTCATGAGAGCCGCTGTCATTTCAACGGACGGTCATAGATCAGTGCCAACGTTTGAGGTTTTGGGACTCGGCTGTGGTAAACCTCTGTGTGACCCACTACTGTATCGTCGCATTTCATTAGGGTACCCCACTTTCCTTGGGAGCTAATAGAAATGAATCTAACAATGTGGAAGGCTTGCTGGAAAAGTTATAACATTAAGGTAACATTTGTAAAATCCTGTTTATTTCCAAAAAAATAAGGCTCCAGGAAAATAAAAAGGTTTTTTGTAATCGTGAATAACCATGTTCGTTCCATTGAACGTAAGTTGAACCCTTTGTTTTTAAGTCCAAAATTGACCCGATTTTTAGATAGGCCACGAATCGCCATGGAGTGTATACGCGTAAAATGAGCATATGGCTCAGCCGAATTCTATTGTTTATAGCTCAAATTATTTAATTAAGTGACATGAATGTTTTGAAACAAATTGAGGTCAAGATCCTGAAATTAATTCCATCAATTATGTTTGGTCTGTCTATCTGTGCTTAGACAACGATATTTTGATAATTGTATAAACTGAGTAGCGTGTAGAAACCTTTGATATGACCTAGGATAGGAACCTAGTATAGGGCTTAATATGGGATCTAGGATAGGGACTTAAAATACCTGCGACTTTATGGCAATCTACCTGTATTATTCCTAGATCTATTAAAATTAAATGAATACCTAGTTCCTATATGTAGGCTATATAGGATCATATTATCCTACTAAGACTATCCTCAGACCTTTCAGAACCTTCGGACTTGAACTTTAGGGAACAACATACGAACATCAAACGTATCGAATCTAAAATCCTTAGAAATATAGTCAATGCACCCTATTACGTTTCCGACAGAACACTACACCATGGCTTTAATTTCCCTTCTGTCCTTGACCTCATACCAACCAAATTCTCAACATTTTCAATTATCCTAATCCTCAGTCCTTATCCAATTTCACTCGTCCCAACAATCCAACTTGAAGGTTGTGAAACGGTTGTGGCCAAGAGACCTTTTGTAAAATAAAATCGACAAATGGAGTTCTGGCAATGGCCAGATGCACAGCTCATGTAGAGTGATGGTGGCTTTAGCGCACTTACTCAGCCTCCACAGTCTAATTAGCAGTGACATGGTGAGAAGGATTCTCAAGTCAAGATATTAAATATTGTATACAATTCATTTTACTTCGTTTGATTATGTTTATTTTATTTATTTATTTTTCTGTTTATGTACATATAGAGATTTTATTTATTTATTATTATTATTTTTTTTTTCGTATGAATGTGTTCATTTACCACTATTACCCATTGCCCAAGTTTGTGACAGATTGTAATACTTACCAATAAATAAAGTAACAATTAAAAAAAAAAATAGCAAATGATAAACACACTATGCCTTTGGAAAGGTAATCTAATTATAGTAGTTTCGTAGGACTCAACTAATTTGAAATAATTTTGGATAATTGCCTTCAGTAATTGGTCTGGTATCCCATTCATAGTATGTATTATTATTTAGCGTGATTATCGAATAAAATAAATCGACTCACCTTTCTGACCTGGTTAGGCATGACAATCGATTTCGAAGGAAATTGGAATATTTTATCCACAAACTGATCTCTACATCACTTTTAACAGAATCGGATCAGGAAAAACAAAGAAAGAGGAAGGTAGTTTATGACTCCAGGAGACAACTACAAATTGTCTAGAGAGTATCTTATAGTTCTTGTCTAGTTGCAGTCCCTTGGGAGATATCGGTGGTTTCTTCTTGAACAATACGATCCTGTTTTTATCCCTACTTATTTATTTTTGCTTATTTTCAGATAAAATATAAGGAGGCGAAGGTTGGGGTACTCAAATAAAAACGTTATTCAAGGTCGACATGTTCTATTCTGTTTTGTTGTTTTATTATCTTTTAATTTTAATTTTTCAATTATTTTTTTCTGCAGTGAAAATTGCATTTTCTGAAAATTATTATTTTTCCGGAAATCTCTATTGGGTAGGTAATACTTTTTATGTGTCTGTATTCTTATTATAAATATTACCTATGTATGTTTTAATGTTAATGGTTTTTCGTTAAAAAAACAGAACTTTTTTTTTAACAACGGTTGTACAAGGAGGTGATTTGTCAAAGATCACGCTCAGTTATTTTCTCAATTAAGGATATCCAATTTATAGAGGCTAGGTGTCTGCTCCAGGAGAGATCCCAAACCCACAGCGTTGATCCACAGCTACAGTAATAGAATAAATAACTATCACCCACTCAGATTTGACCCCGGGTCCGAAAGTTAGTAGTTCGCCTCATTTCAGAATCAATTCATATTAATCTAGAACTTAAGCTTGTAATTTATAAAGTTGAATAAGACAATATTTCTCTTAGCTAACTTAAACCACGCTAATTTTACTCCGACCTTTTCTTACATATCCGTCTTTCTTATTCTTATTTTTTACCCATTTTTGTTCTTATAGTTTTTATTTCCATCGAGTTTCGAATATTAGAAGTAAAATTACTTATCGAATAGTTCAGTCTTCGTCACTCATCAGAACTCTACATTGGGAATCATTTACACCAGCCTTTGTCAATTCCATGACCTTATCTTGGGTTTTTGAAACTATACGTACACAAAGGCGTACCCAGGATCAAAACTAGAGGAAAAAGGACAAGCTATAGTCGTTCATGTTGTGATATTTCAGTACAGAAAAGGGGGTAATGAAATCAAAATTTTAAGAAAATTATATATAATTATAACAGTGTTTCATTCGATATTACAATTATTTGCTTAAAAAAAATTAATTTTTATTAATTAATTTTTTTTTTACCTCTAGGGGACGGGCAGCCGCTCTCAGAGTAAATTTTTTGGTATTTGGATATTGCATTACCAATATTTTTCTACAACTCATAGAACGGGCTTGACAGTTCTTTTTTCCCCGTTAATTCAATTCTCAAGAACTGTGGGGCGCTGGTGTACCTTTCGATTCTGTGAGAGCGAACGATGTAATGTAATATGTAACGTCAAACCGTGTAGACGCAAACCGTCAGCTATTTGCGACTATAGTGACAGGTGGTCGCTCTCCATTCATGTTAAGAGATTTTAATTCGCGATAAATCGATACTTCAACAACAACTCGAAACAATACCTGTATTGATTTTACCGTTAATCTTGTATGCCATTTATCGATTATGATTTATCGCGAGTACTTTCTACATCCTAAAGGGATTATAAATTAAAATATAACTGAGTAATTATTGGTTTTTACAATTTATTTATCTTTTTTGAACGTTGCGATTAGAAAAATTCCCAGTCTCACAGATAATTGCTTTATTAAGCCTTGCTGCCCAAATTCATTGGGTTGCTATAGTACACAGCATACGAATCAATCCAAGATCGGATATATACACAATATGTTGCATATATTTACATGATATAACAACAAAATATTTTTTCCCCCTACCTTTTTCTTTTGCTACTAACTTCAAGGACCCGAGTTCGAATCTGGCTGGGCAGAAAATTGTTTTCTGTTACACTGTAGTCGTGAGTGAACTCCTGTAGGTTCTGGAGCCCTGCTGGGGTCCACTCTGTCTCTTAAATTGGGTAGAAATCAAGCGGCCGAGCGTGGTTCTGACCAAATCACCTCCTTGCACAACAATTGGTTTAGTAACAGTACTTCTTTACAAATTACTGAACCCCTGACCATTCATGGGTTGTAGCAGTACAGAATTAAATTTAAATTTTAAACCTTTTCCTTTTACAATTAATACTCGCCTATACACTAAATACAAATATATATTTTTTTAATTAAACAATTTCATTACATTTGACAATTGTATTCTCCCTATTTCACTATCTCAGACCTCTCCTCTCCAGTGATCCGCTACCCACGTTCGATCCGTTGAATAAATTTATCATTAGGCAGCAATGTAAAGTCAAACCAAAGATATAATTGTCAACGCAGAAGATCAGTTTATAAATAGAAACAAATAAAATAAAAAATAAATAAATATACAGATTTAGAAAAAAAAAAAGTTAGTTAAAAGAAATACTTCAATGAATAGATAAGTTAGAAGAAATAATTTAATGAATAGATATGTTGAGAGAACACATTATATTAAAACACAAATCGACAAACTACAAACTACAAAGAGTTCCTTCCCATGCAGGTGATGATGTATGAACTCCAGACAAACCAAAATAATATTTTCTGCCAGGATAGCTATATCCCCGATCCCAACACCTATGTCTTCTAAGAAGTTCTTTGTTCTATCTGGTATTGTTCCGCGAGATCCAAACGCGAGAGGCCTTTCACGGTCAACTCTCTCTCTCCAAGATGAATATAAGAAGGATTTCTTATTGTTCAAGACAGACTATCTTTTATTCTCTGTTAAATAGATTCTTATAATCCAAACATTTTTTTTGTTGGATTTTGTCGAATGTATTGTCGATATAGTCAAATAATATTTAAATAAAACATTAATAACAAAATAAAATATGTAAATGTCAGAAACGTATGTAGTAATCTTAGGAGAAAATAAGAAATGTATCAGAAGCAGAAACTACAGGTAGTACAAGAGCTTAAGTTTTTTCAGAAATATTTATTATTTTAAAATAAGATGTGGGAGCGAATAGCTAAGTGATAAGGAACTGTGCTACTAACTCCAAGGACGCGGGTTCAAATCCGGGGGTTACTGATAATTATTTTCTGTTTCACTGTAACCGTGAGCCAGCTCTTTGGTTCAGGAGCCCTTCAAGGTTCACCCAGTCTTATGAACCCCTTAATTGGGTTAAAATCTTGCAGTCGAGCGTGATTCTCATCAAATCACCTCCTTTCACAACCGTTAGTCTAGTAACAAACAGTACTTCCTTACAAAGTAATCTGACACTTCATGGGATGTAGTGGTACAAATTTGTTTTTTAATTCTTTTTTAATATGATATATATTACTTAGCAATATTAACTTTCTATATTTAGCAATATGTTTAAATAATTAAGGGTAACGTAATTTTAAAGGAATTACAAAAAACCAATAAAAATATTAATATCTTATTTATTACCTGGAATTTTTTTTTATAGCATTCTTCAAGCAATAAGGATATTAAAATATGAAATTCAATGTCATTAGAGAGGAAAATACATATTTTTCCGTTTTATCGCCACCTTCTCCTCCCTTTCCAATTTATTTTTTTAATACTAAAGAAAAAACAGAATTCAAAGTAGTATTGCTTTACTGACAAATAATTTATTTTTTGTTAATCGATTTGTGAGATTAAAATTATCGACTTCCTGACATGTCTATATTTGATTAAATTGCCACTAACTAGTAATGCTGTGAACCCTAATCACACAAAACATCAACATTACTATTTTAATATTTTAAAAATGGCAAATCAACTGAATTATTATTGACGTATCAGTTAGGATTATTTTAATGAAAACTTTAATTTCTGTAAAAATCAATATGAATAAAGAGTTGAATTTATGGGAGTGAAACTTTAGTTTTGAATTGTTTTTAAAATTGACGGCATTTCTTTTCCACATTTTTCTCTATGATTCACATCAACACAAACTATTTAAGGAATAAATTTGAAAATTCTAGGGGGTAACCCTCCCCATCTGACGGTGGACCAACCCCCCCATTTTACAAATTATACATTTGTAAATATAATTGTATTACCTGTTGCTCAAACTATATAACTCTAATTTACCTGTATTCTGTATTTCATATTGTATTTTCTTTTTTTAACATAGTGTAAGCAGGAAAAAAAAATAATACATTTCAAGTATTTACCCAAGCATTTTAATTTTTAAAAATAAATTTCTACCCTAGATGTAAAGATGTAAGAGACCGCCGACTCTTCGCAAATAACTGGATGTTCCAATGATCCAGGACTTCATCAGGAGGAGACATATTAAATTCCTGGACTCGTTGAAACATCAATCTAACCCACTATTCCAGACGTTGCAACCAGCCCACACCAGTGCAGCATTATAGCCACTTGAGCTGTAGTAATCTGTTCATATTGTAATTAGTCGTGGATTTAGGCCTAGTTTTTAAGTCCATTAATTCATAAGTATGATATGCCACATCATCATCATAATCATTTTTCCCCTTTCCCATAATCATCCTTCCTAGTGCAGGGTTACAATTTGCAGAGTCTGGACCAGATATCTTGGACCATCTCCCTTCACCTACTCCAGTCCATATCCCGCCTCCATAACACTCTCCTCCCAGGAAATGCGTGGTCTCCCTCTTGGCCTCCTAAAGTATGCCACAATACTATCAAATATCACGTACTCTAATTCAAGTTATAAAACTCAAGCACTCAACCACTACATTCTTGTTTTTTTTAAATATTTATGCATTGCTATTTACAACTGTACATTATAATACATTTAGTAAATCTGACCTAAGTTAAATAGTAGTGTTACAGGCGTGTAGAAAAACTACCCATTGGTAGCACTCTAATGACATTTTACATTAGCTGGTCTCGTGGCCATCTTCTTTTCAGGTGCCTCGGAGGATTGTCAGGAATGAAAGAGGATGCAAGATTAGAAACTAGGGGGTTTGAGTGGTTAGAGAGTTACATTCCTGTTTTAAAATGAAACTAAGTCTCAGATAAAAACAAAACCCCACTACACAGGCTCTGTTAAATACAAAATAGTATTTCAAATAGGGGTTTTGGAAAACAAAATGTAAAAGTGATCTTCGTCGTAACCCTACCGACTACCCTGCAGTATCCTTTAATAATGTAGCTCTTACCCTCATACAGACCCGCTACCTTGGACTACATCTGGACAAACGACTAAACTTGAATCCTTACATAAGACTGAAAAGACAGGAAACTGCACGCCGATTTACTAGACAAACGGTGTAAACTTCCAATTCATTCCACAATAAACATCCAAAAGCCAATCTGGACATATAGCGTTGAACTTTGGGGCTCCACTAAACCTTCGAATTCCTCTTGTATCAAATCCTTACAATCCAAAATCCTTTGTAAAATCCTAAATGCTTCTTGTTTTGTCATAAAGAAAATCATACATAAAGACCATGATGTTCCATATATAACCGATCTAGCCCGAACCAGATATCATTCCTTCCATTATAAACTCCCTAACCATCCAAACCCACTATTTTCTAACATTGCTCTCTCTTTCATCCCTAACAATCTTCCGAGGCGCCTGAAAAGAAGATGGCCACGAAACCTCTTCAAAATAACACTACACAAACTCCAGAGCTACCAGAACTCCATCCTGTGGCAAATTGGGAGTGGTACCACGCTGCTGAGTGCCAGGAACAGTATCATCCGCCAAGCATTACAGTTTCCCTCTGAAGGCTTGTGCAAATCCACTCTTCAGGGAGGTTGTCTCTCTACCACGACCTAGGAGGTAGCAAGGCACTGTCCACTTGGTCAACATCTTTCAAGGCAAGGGGTTTAGACTCAGTCTAAACCTAACCATTCATCATTAGTAGAGAAGTCCCTTCCCACTCATGACAACGCAGACGGTGAATAAGCGCCACAATAATTCCTCGCACACAGTGGACCCCACAACCTACCTTAACATGCCCATCAGGCAATAAAAGAATATTTATATCTACTATTATATACAAATATATATTTTTGTATTACATATTGGAACTTGTTTGAGATAATAAAATTAATAGGAAGTGAGAAAGAATTATAATAAAATGTTATATACCTCAAAACCTCGATCAGCACATTCATGTTAATTAATGAAATTCAGTTCCAGAGAAAAAAAAAACACCACACTGTGAATGTTAACAACCAAACTATAATTTCAAGTTGGGGTTTTGATTAAAATATTACACTAAAAACATTTTGAGAAAAATAAAATATAATTGCGTTTAAATAAAGAATTCAATTTTTATCTCAATACATTTTATTTTTCTTATAAGTCCGACGTTTCGGCCAATCCAATACACTACAATTTTGGAACTAAAATTATTTAAACACTCAACTTCATGCAGGCTATTCTGCCCAGGTCACAACAATAATTTCTATGAAACATTAAAAACATTAGGTAAACATATTCTTTTGTTAATAAGTATATCCTACATTATGTTTAATTAACTAATTAGTCAACTTTTACATGAAAAACAAAAATTAAAATTCATTTATCACAGTCACTTGTTAAAACTTTATCACAACCTTGCTTGCAACCTTCCTCCACTCAGTTCAAGCATTAAAAATATTTATTATAACAATATTTTTGTTAATTTTCCTCTTTATTTCATTAGTAAATATCCCATCAAGGCTAATTATAACTATCCACATTTAATTTATCCTATATTTTTCATAAATTAATTTTACTTAATATCTCTGCATATTGTGGGTTCAAGTTTCTTGTATCTGTTTTGAAATTTACAGTATAATTAATATTTTCAGATATGTAAATGGATTCAAGATAACTTATTAACAAAAGAATTTGTTTACCTAATGTTTTTAATGTTTCATAGAAATTGTTGTTGTGACATGGGCAGAATAGCCTGCATGAAGTTGAGTGTTTAAATAATTTTAGTTCCAAAATTGTATTAAGGTAAGATAAATTATAAGTAATAATGTTAAGTAATTTGAATTGTTAAGATCATACATGTAATAAAAGCTGTTTTATGGTAGATTTCTCTGAGGATGGCCGGATTGGCCGAAACGTCGGACTTATAAGAAAAATAAAATTTATTGAGACAAAAATTGAATTATTTATTTCAACAAAATTAACCAGTCTCAAGAAAGTGTTAAGATTATAAATAAAATATAATATTGAAATTAGGTTTTAAAAAATTCTAACCTATGCACATCACATAAAGGCATGGAGTATACCGTAAAATGTAATATACTGTTACTATAAAATGACACCTTACCAATATTTACAGCTAAATTAGGGAAGTTTCGGTAGCAATTTCATAACATGTTGTTCACAGTTTTCTGGCCTATTTTTGATGACTTAACGACTCCTTAATCTAATAATAAGGAGGCATATTTCGATAAAATTTCAATTTTTTTCCAATTCTTTACCTATACACCAGCTCTAGAAAATTTGAAGAAAATCTGAGATGGTACAGTTCAAATTCGTCTTGACCAACAGTTAAAAAGATTCTTACCACAGTCATCAGGAATTGACCATTATATATCTACATTCTTCTTTATTTTTTATTTCTACTATCAATTTGCCCCAATATTCTGTTGATAAAATACCCAACGACCAATAATAGATAAATAAAATAAAAAAACTGCTCCAACTGGAATGCTTTATCTAAAATTGCGTGTCGTTAAAAATCTAATTTTCAATTCAAGTGAGAGATTATCCGGTCGAACGATAGATAGACCTAAAAAAGAGATTGTAAAGTTAAAATATCCTATTTTATGACACCATATCGAGCCAATCATGGTCATAAAAATACTCTTTTGCAAGGGGATTTATTGGAGTTCAGCCCCCAAGTGATTCAGTGAAATAAAAAAAAAAAAATCTAATTATATGTATAAACAGGTTTTTATATATTTATTGAAATTTACAACTTTATAAAATAAAAATATAATAAGTAAATGTGATAAATGTATCAGAATACATTATATAATCTTGGGAAGGAATGATCCGAAGTTGACTTGTCAATCATTGCTTTAAATTCGAAATTTTCTTATTCTTCTATAGGTCGTATTCTTTTCAGACGCCTCGGAGGATTATCAGGGATTGATAAGGATAAGATATCAAGAACTAATGGGCTAGGGTGGGTAAGGATTGTATACGTTTAATGAAGCCCCAAAGGTCAATTTCGCATGTCCAAATAGGTCTGATTATCATAGCGTATAGCTGTTTTTGTAGTAAATGGGATGTTTAGAGTGTTTATCAAGTAGGTATTATAGTAATCAGAATCTATGAGCAGTTTCTTGATGTTTCAGTCTAGTACGGGGATCCCAGGTAAGTTTCTTGTCAATATGGAGTCATAAGTAGGGAACCTGTTTAACAGGCAGGGAAGCGGAGAGGTGACCTGGGCCCTGTTTCATAATAAAATACAAACTAATACTATTAGTCTTGTAGATTTATCTTAATTCAATTACATAGACTTGTACTTTAGTATTTTTTAATTCCTGTAATATCACTAATAGTCATCCCTATCATGAAAAAAATAAGTATTAGTATTATTACCACACTAGTTTCTCCATTTTAACTGTGAAACAATACTATTAGCTTTCACTATGAAACAGGGCCCTGATGGGATTTGTTAGGATTTATTTTTATTCCCTAGTAATGACACCATTCTCCAATGGATGTTAAGTATGACTGCAAAGTTTGTGATACTGTAGTAGGGTCATTGTTTGCAGGCAGTACACATTTGTCATCAGCGTATGTTGTTAGGTCTGTATTAGGGTGGGTTGGGATCATCAGCTGTATAAACCGCATAATGAATGGGACCCAGGATACACCTTGAGGAACACCGGCGGACTGAGAAAAGACAGATGACTAGGTATAAATAGTAAATTCTATAACTTCAACTTATAATAATAATAAAAAATCAAATGTCAACTTCAATTAGTTTTAATCATTATAACAATAATGGAAAAGGATTAATTTAAAAATATCTTAAATTATGTAAACGAAAATGAAACTTTTCATATCATTTTTCTTATGTTTTTATTTAATACAAGATTAGCCTTACATGTTTAATGTAAGACGTACATTTTTATTTTTTTTAAATTGATTATGGGGGTATAGTCTCCTACAAGAGACACTTCAACTATATAGCATGCTATAAATAAATAAAAGAATAAGATAAAATAAATAGATTATAATAATATTTCTTGATAAAAATAAAAGAACCGCTAATAACAAAAACAATGACATTCATGAATTTAACAAAATAAATAATTGACTCTTAATGGAAAATAAAAAAAAATAAAAGTGAATTTAAGAAAAAGATGAAAATAAAAAAATTAAATAAAATTTTATAGTGACTATAACAGAAGAAATAAATATAGAATTCAGTATAATTTTCATGAAACTTGGCTTTTTAACTATTGCAGGTAAACAGCTCTATATTTTATCACATTTGCTCTACTTTAAATTAGGGTTTCTATTGCCACATATAGTTTTAAAAATAGATCTATAGAGCTCAGAATGAAAAATTAATTTTTTTTAACGTTTTGAAACCGCCGTTTTTTATTTATCCCCTCTAGATATACCTGGCAAACTCATCAATTTTGACTAGTAATTATACATAGTTTTCATTAAAGTAATAAAAAAATGGGTTGAAATAACTGTTTTCACTTTGTACAATAAGAGTAAGCTAGCCTTAGAATAGTGACGTAGTCTCAAACTATAACAGATACTGCAGTGACACTGCTGAGCCAACGCGACCTTGTGAGGGATACACGCAAATATTGCCCCAGGGCTTCACGATAACGATAATAGTTCCCCCTCCCCTTCTTCAAATATAAGCCTTAAATATTGTACTTGGATATTTGATATTTCAAAATGTTCTAACATTAGAATAATTTTGAAAGGATCCATTAACAATCCCTTAAGTCTCAAAAATAACAGTCAACATTCTGTAGATTTGAGCATCTACAAAATAGATGATCATACATAATCAGATAAGATCATGTAAATGCATACCAGATTTAGCACATCTCATACCGACAGTCCAGAAATGTTACTCGAAATAACTCTGAATAAATTATAATATTTAATGTACCATGGAAAAGTAGTGTGCGTAAAAAAATTACTGAAATATGTTAAATATTTTACAAACTGTAGACTGTTTTAAAATTTACTTGTTTTTTATATAAATATAAAAAATAAATTTTCAAAAATTTATTTTTTAGAGTATATTAAATTAGGTAACTCCAGAAAGGAGTTCTAGCTTTATAAGACAGCACTTAAAAAAAAAAAATGGTGTGGTGTATAGAGTAATATTTCTTTATCTTCCAATTGTAGGAAGAGTCCGGGTGACGATCAATAATGTACAAACTAGTGGGAAAAAAACTATTTAATGTTAACCATCGTATCGTCCCAGTTTGCCGGGCTATCTTGACTAAAAGAAGGATGACAACTAACGAATGACCCAAATAAATGGGGCGAAACGTTAATTAACAATAAATAGTTTTTCTACGATGGTTAACAATATTTTTTAATACTATTTTTATACCTTTACTGACCCTCCAGGTATTTTGAAAAGATTGAGGGCTAAACAGGATACAAACATTGTAAGAAGTAACAAAATCAATATAAGTAAAGTAAGAAATTATTCTTTAGACCTATAATAAATATTACAATATTATAAAAAAGAGAGAGCTTAAATTAAAGAAATATAAAAATAGATGAATAGAGGACTAATTAATAATAAATACAGCCATGTGCGATAGAACTGTAAATAACCAACTACAGTAATAATACAAGTATTATTATGTGCAAAATGTGAGATGGGTTTTCAAGGTATTTCAAGATTTTAGTCGAAATATAATTATTTTTTTCTTTTGTTGCACTTAATAAATTATAAGTCTAAGATTTAAGAAGTAACACATCTTGAGAAACATTTTAATCTATGAAGATAATATTGGAATAAGATAGTTAACCGTATGAAGTAGATTGTAAGAAGATAGTCTGGATGGTATCAAAATAGTAAAAGAAAACTATTTATTGTTAACCAAGGTTTCGCCCCACTTTGCAGGGCTTCGTCAAGGCTAAATGAAAACAAGGTACTACTATTTCTAATAGCAATTATTACGTTAGTTCTATATTTACAATTCTATCAGAGATGTTTTCATTTATTATTAATTAGTTTTCTATTCATCTGTTTTTATATTTTTATAATTTAAGCTTGGACCAGGAAAGATCTGTCAAAAAGACATATGAGACTCGTGTGGAGGGAAGAAGGCCACGCATTTCCTGGGAGGAGAGGATTAAGAAGGCGTTCAGGCGGCGGGGTATGGACTGGAGTAGGAGAAGGGAGATGGTCCAAGAGCGATATCTGGTCCAGACTTCGCAAATTGTAACCCCACACTGCGCAAGCGGTAAAGGGGATAAAATGATTATGATGATGATAGTTTTTTTTTCATATCTTTATTGGAATTTAAAACTCTACATTTATATATATATACACACATATTTATACCCATTGGTAGCATTCTTTTTAGAGACGTTTTTACACTAGCAGGTCTCATGGCCATCTTCATTTCAAGCGCCTCGGAGGATTGTCAGGAATGGAAGAGGAAGGAAGGTAAGAAACAAGTGGGTTTAGATGACTATAATGGAAGGAATAATATCTGGTTCAGGCTGGATCGGTTACATATGGAACATCAAGGTCTTTATGCACGAATTTATTTGTGACAAATTAAGAAGAATTGAGCATAAAGTTTAAAAATAAATTTCTTAATTTCTTTGCATATTTGTTATAATTTTTTGTCACTTCTCACAATGTTTGAATCTTATCTTCATTTAGTCTTGACGAAGCCCTGCAACGTGGGACGAAACGTTGGTTAACATTAAATTTTTTTTACTATAGTACCTTTATTGATCGCCAGCCGGACAATCTTCCTACAAACTACTTCATACGGTCAACTATATTCTTCAAACATTATCTTCATAGTTTAAAATATTTCTCAAGGTATGTTTCTTCTTACATCTGTGACTTATAATTTATTAAGTGAAATAACAAAAACAAAATTCAACAATAATTTTGAAGTAATTTCAATTTTGATTGAAAAAAATAACCATTAATAAAAAATGATTGATTTGTATAATTAATTTTTCCCATGTCTGTTATGATTATAGTCAGCATTTACTCTCACTTACCTGTATGGAATATATAGTAAGGGAGAGTATTGATAAATAAAAAACAAAAAGGATTAATTTCATTTCAAAGTAGGGTAGTAAGTAAAAATTATTTGATGTGCGCACTAGATACCTATTTTTACTTGCCTTTTGCACTTATTAATTTCCTCTTTATAAGATTTTATAATATTATTCTGGATAAAATCTTTGGGCTTAAGAGTATACGAACAGTCTGCTTCTCTAATAGCCACTTAATATAACTAAAACATATAAATAAGGTAGGAGGTAAGAGCCCCAAATTTATATTGGATTATCTATTGTTATCCTTAGCTTAGGATGTGTTTAATTTAGAGAGTTGTTCTTCAAACATAAATAGTATCATTGTTGATGTAGGTGAGTTGAGCTCAAAGTGTAACATAAACATTAACACAACTAACAGTAATCCTATAATAGGATTTCGAAGCTCACATTAGGCTTGGTAGTTACAATATAAATACATCCAAATACCATTTGGTATACAAGAAAAAATAATATATTTATTGTAGATTTTTATAACTGTAAATTAATCAATGTTTAAAAAGTTATTTTGAATATTTAAAATATCCCTCAACTCTATAATTTCACCCACGTTAAGTTATACTTTACAGTTTAATGTCCGAGAGGGTGTTATAGCCCTTCCCTCCTTCAAAAGTGAAGCAAAAAAGGTTTACGTTGATGTTAATAGGAATGCACGCCATTGTAACTAACACATCTGCTACTCCTTTGCCACATCCCTGGTATTTTTTTTTTTTTATCCCTGGTCATTTCTGACATACGAGGGGGTAATCGACAGGTCACGAACTTATTCTAGCCATAATGGGGGGTCAAGTTTTTCATTTTGTGGGACGCCACTTAATGAAAAAAATCAACGCCCTTGGCCGGATTCGAACCGACGCCGCCGATAGTACCCAGATTTTCAAGATCTGCGCCCCAACGACCTGAGCTACGGATGGCTCACACACCCCTAGTCCATCAAAGGTTCCGCCTTTTTGGCTACACTTTCCCTATGAGTAAACTTCTTCCTTCAAGTTTAATATACATGATAAATACTTAACCTGTCCTAATTAACTGAATAACATCCAAAACTTTTATGGAAATAAAGCACCTTCAGTTTTATGGCAATTATATTAACAGCAAAAATAAAATTGTAAATAATTTATTTACCTATTACTCTTCATTTAAGGAAAAAGTGAAAACAAAAAGATGGGACATATATAGCAACCAACAATAACAGCTAAAAAGTAGTAAAATAAAATTACCATTTATGTATATATATATATATATATATATATATATATATATATATATATGTTTTTATTACACCATTTCGTTCATTTTTGACCAATGGGGGGGAGGGAGGTTATCTAAAATTTGCTACCCTACTCTAACCAAGGGGTCATGTTATCAATCCGTGGGAATGCTACAGAAATTAATGTCGGCCCTCCCAGGCCGGATTCAAACCGGCGCCACTGCAGTTACGAGCCAGTCAAAGTTGGCACTTTAACTCACACGCCTACGAACAGCCCAAGAATAAAATGACCGGGCACACAATAATAATCTAGTATTGTGTTCATTTATTCCATAAAATAATAAACTATAAAATACAGTTTATTTATTTTAAAACACCAACCACGTACTATTACCTTAATATCCTAAATAGCAAAGGTTATACTTGTAATTATTAGTAGTAATTGTAATTGTAATTGTAACAAAGGTTATACTGTACCCTTGACCACACACTGGATGGGTCAAGAGAGCCCTTGCTGGGGATTTGCAACAATCAACAAGCAAAACAATCCAGATTCATGATATTTGAGATGTTTATCAATTATGAAAATATATAGTTTATATAGTCCCAATTAATTGCAAACTATTTCTTCAACAATCAAACCTTAAAAAAAGAAAAAATGCGAATAAGAAAATAATAAAAATTCCATTTTTCCAATTAAATGCCCTATGAAACTTATAGTAGCATTCAAGCACATTAACTATGTTTATAGCTACCATAAACCTTAATCGTAACCATTGGGATTTTATAGAATGTTTGACTTTTACGTTTATAGTCTTTTCTATCTTATAAAATATCAGATATTTTTTAAATTTATTTATTCATTGAAATTTACAACTTTATAACAACAAAATAAAATAAATAAATGTGGTAAATATTTCAGACACCTGATGATAATCTTAGGAAGGAAACACCCAATGGTTCAATCACTGATTTAAATTAGATCCCTGGCCATCTTCTTTTCTGACATCTCGGAGGATTATCAGGAATTGTTAAGGTTAATATATTAAAAAGTTATGGGTTTAGATGTGTAAGGATTTTGAATTAAAGGAGGCATATCTATTTCGGGCCAAATATGCAACGAATGTGAAGGTCTTGAAAGACTACGGAATAAAGAGCATCAAGGATTTTCACGGAGGAAATTGGATTATAAGAAATTTGATGTTTTGGTGGAGACTGAATGCTCAACTCAGTATGTCCAAATAGTTCTGATTATCACAGTACACGAGTTTTTTGTATTGAATGAGAAGTTTAGAGCGTTTGCCAAGTAGGCGTAGTATTAGAATTTACGAGCAGCTTATTGTCGTTTAAGTCTAGTATTGGGATTCCAAGTAAGTCTCTTGTCAAGATCGAGTCCTAAGTAGCGAAACTGTTCAAAACGTTTCAGTAGAATATTAAAATAAGATACTGTAGATAATTTACGGACTCGTAATTTAAAATGTAAAATTTCTCAAGATTATAATATAGAAACGACGATTGAGAGTTATAATTTATTCTTTATACCGAAGCTCGGAACTGGCTAAGTACTTTCACTGCTACTTATGATTATAGTTTATGATTTGTGTCGTGGTGTTGGTCGTATGTGTCTTTGCCGTGATAGCAATCGTAGTCATCAGTGTCCTCTAAGCCGTGGACTTCCATTTCTGAAGAGCCCTTCTTAGGACTTTTCCAAGTCCATGCTCTTCTCTAGCCCGTCTTCTTACTTTTTTCCTTCTCCTGCTTCTTCTTTCATCTTCTGTCTTCGCCCCGACTTGTTCCAAAAAGAGGCGTCGCCTTTTGGGGATCTGATTTCCTCATTGGCTATCATATCTCCACGCCCACTAGGTAAGCGTCTATCCAAGGGTCTGAGAGGGGGTAGGAACCCACTGCCGATCACACCGTCTTTCAGCATATTAACCACTTGGAAGGAACTGTGGTCCCCAAAAGTGCGAAAAGCTCAGGCACACAAACACTGAGGTCCCCTTTGTCTGTTGAGAAGTATCCCTTCTCGGAGGACGGGTATCGGTGCAGATGTGGCTAAATTATTTAACGACATCATATAGTTGTTGTCGGAATGTTAATACCTCGGTATATAGCAGACCCTACAGAAATACCGAATGTATTATCTAAATTTTATTTAAATTTATTGACTCATAAAATTTTCAAATCAAAATAATAATCAAAACTTTCAGTAATAATAAAATATATTAAGAAAACGAACATATAACTAAATAAAAATTTAGAAATAATTAAAAGTACAATAATATTCGAAGTAGTATTGCTTTTATTTCGAGCCCGATTCGTGAGGAATTTAATAATTAATTAATAAATAAGTTTAAAAAATAATTAAATTGGTAAAAAACAAATAATCAAAAGAGAAGTTTATAATGTTATTCCTTACCACAATTGTTAAAGAACTATTGATTGTATGTTATTGTTGAATATCTCAAACATTCAGTTTTAACTTTCGTTATCTGCACTCAACGGCCCATGTTTTTCTAATAATACCTTTAAGCAATTATTTTCATAAGAATATTTTGACTAATTGTTTTAAGTAGGAACTCCAGTTGTAGGATTTTGTTCTCACTAAATTCAGTTTTAAATTACAAAACCCCCATGATGCTTCGTTTCTCTACGTTGGTTTTATTTTCAAAATCCTCACCCCCGTACTTAATTTAATTATGAATGGAATATTGTCCGGGTGCGGTAAAAAAAAAACTCAAATAGTAAATGGGTATACTATTTTTATTGAGCCAACGTTTCGCCCCACGTTGCAGGGCTTCGTCAGGGCTAAAAAAGATACATGGTATATTGTCTTTTTTAATCACTCACACATATTGTATCCCATTATTTTATACTTTATTTCTTCTTTGTTTTTCTATCAATGAGTTTTTTTTATTTTTATTTTTTTTATAATTATGTAAATATCTCTTCTCCACCTCTATTATGTATATTACCATTTATTGTATCCCTGATGAAGACCTGAAACTCAGGTCGAAACGTCGGCATAAAATAAATAAATATTGTTTTGTTTATTTATGTTGTTCTTTGCTGACCGCACCCCCCGACAAACTTCTTCAAGCATTAATCTACGGTCAACTATCTACATTTCATTAAAATAGTTATTAATATTTGAGTTTTTATTTAACCACCATTGACCATATTCCATTTATTATTTATAAATTCAGTTTACCTTTTGAGCTTATTTATTTTAGCTAAGTTCCTTTGAATTTTTTATTCTGTTCATTCACTGAATTAAACAGTATTTCAGACCAGTTATTAATGTCATCTACTTTAAAATGAGTTCAAATGATAATTAAATAAAGTACTGATTACTTATGAACTGTTTCATAGAGAACTAATGAGAAATGGGAGCAATCAATTGTTTCATAATTAATTAATGTAATGATTAGTTATACATAATTATTAACTGATCAAATTGAATCCATTAATTACGACCTTAGAAGTCCTTCCCAATAATTAAATTATATTATTAAACTAATGAATGACATATATCATTTTCAATTTATACCTATTTAATTGCATTACGTACTTATGTTTAAACGTAATAAAAACCAATAAAAGTTAATTTAAAAGGCTCGAGCTGTTTATCTGAGTAAAAACCATTTATTATCGAAGACAGCGCGTGTACAATAGATCACAATTCTTTTCTCATCGCTCACCATTCAACGCCCACGGCACTAAATAAACATCAGGGCTCTCACTTGACACTTATACAAATTATTTATTCTATTCAATTCTTCGCTATACAAAAAAGCTAATATATTGAATAAATTTATATACACCTGTAGTGTAAGTTTTAAGATTAAGTACTTTTATTGGAAGAAGATAATTGACCGTATGTAGTAGGTTGTAAGAAGATAGTGGTGGTCAATGAAGGTATCCAAATAGTAAAAGAAAACTATTTATTGTCAACCAACGTTTAATTGAAATAAAGATGGAAAATTCAATTTGAATTCTGATCAAAAAATGAAAAGTCAATTTATTATAAAATTTTATTTCCAGTCAGTCGATTACATAAAAAATGTTGCTGTCAAACCCCAGGATTTTTTTTTTATTATTTATTTATTTTTATTTACAACTGTATACATACATACACATCAAGTAAATTTGCTGTAATTGATGTTATGACATGATACAAACATGTGAAGAATCTACCCATTGATAGAACTCCAAAAACACTTCTAAAGGATATCTTCTTTTCAGACGTCTGAGAGGATTATTAGGAGAAGCCAGGTTAGAAACGAGTTGGTTTGGGTGGTTGGGAAGTATATTATGGAAAGATTGGTATCTTGTTCTGGCCAAATCGGCACCATAGGGGACATTAAGGTCCTGATGGATGATTTGGTTTGTGACAGAGTAAGGAGCATTAAGGATTTTGGACTGTAAGGATTGGATTCGAGAGGAATTAGATGGTTTAGTGGAGTCCCATAGCTCAATTCCGTATGCCCAGATAGACCTTATAATAGTCTTGTAGATCAGTATTTTGTAATGGTTGGAAGTTTGGACCGTTTGTCTAGTAAATGTTGTAATAGTCGGAATCGACGAGCAGTTTCCTGTCGTTTCCCAGGATTATAATCTGTTGAATATGTAATTTCAGTTTCATTGTTGCGTATGACTTTTTGTTTTTGAGCTAGACTATTCACATACATACAGACCATTTTGCAAGACTTATTTGGACTCACGGGTCTCATATCGTGTTCCACCGAAAACTCAAATTTGAATCTTTTCAAGATATATTCTACCTTATTATATTCCACATTCAGGGTAAGTGAAAGTAAAAACATCCACAGTATATATACAGTAATGTGTGTGGGAGCGGGTGGCTCAGTGGTAAGGCACTGTACTACTAACTCCAACGTTTGAATCCGCCTGTACCAGATTATTATTTTCTGTTTCAGTGTATCCATGGTTGACTCACGGATTTTCTGTTAGGTGATAACGGAATAAAATATGTGTAAGAAAAAATAAATTCATTGTCTTAATTTCGACATAGTATGGAATATCAAGGAGCCTAGTTCGAATCCTGCTGTGCCAGATAATTTTTAGCCTAGTCAGCACTGTAGGTTCGGGAGCACTCCGGGGACAACCCAGCTTCATGAAGTGGATACCCTTGTTTGGAAAAAAATCTGACGGTTGAGATTCTGATCAGCTAGCCTCCATGCACAACCATTAGTCTAGTAACAGTACTTCATTACAAAGTACTCCACCTCTGACCCTCCATGTGTTGTAGTGGTGCAGATTTAATTTTTTTTTGACGTGACAACGTCTTATAAATTAGATTGCAGGGAGTCATGTAGGCAAAAGTGTAGCGTAACGGAAATCGAATGGGCGTGGCTTAGTAGTATAGTAGTGGGGGTAATTGAGGTTATAGATACTGGAAGTCATGTAGGCAAAAGTGTAGCGTAACGGAGAGTGCGGTGGTGGGGGTAATGATGTATTCAGATCATTAAATTATGTCTGAAATAAGGAATATGCGCATAATAAAATTTTGGTATTAATTAAAAATCTATAATAGCTACTATATATCAAGATTGAATCAGTATACAACTGGTATTGAACTAGTGAACATGGGTAGTAAACGAGAAAATGATCCTAAATCTAACAGTGATCGACAAAGTGACTATAGAAAGCGTTTAAAATTGTCGGAGACACCAGAGCAAGCCGAAGCAAGGCGGAAGTATGAAACGTTGTCACGTCAGGCGCGTTTTTCTTTAGTTATAGTAAAAATAACAAATAAACATCCAATGTATCCTATGACATACTATAAAGATCTGTCCTATGGATTTATAAATAATGAATATGTTGTTACCGACTTATATAGTCTAGAACTACTTGGTGGCCCTTCAGATCTGTTGGGACTAAGACAGAGGCAAAAGGGTCTAAAACCGACCTTCTGTAAACCCTTCCAGGCTCCCGAGCACCATACATAGGAATCGTCCCTTAGAGCTACCTTATCCCTTATCCTCTGACCTGGAAAATTCCTAGTGTTCGTTTTTTTCTCGTAAAAAGAAAATTGTGTTTGCATTTAAGGTATAAGGGAGGATATCCTATTTTTATCAGAGGAGAAAATTATACAGCTGATTTCTAAGGATACACATATTTTCCACAAGAGTAAAAAAAAAAAATACTAACAAATATTACACAAACATTGCATTAAAGGCAAATATTTTGGTTCACCATTATTATTTATTTACGACCATATATGCATATGAGATAATCATGTATGAACCGTAAAACCCGTTTATCCGTCCCATAGTATCGCCCATTAATCCGGAACGTGTAAATGAAAACCTCCAATATTAATTTAATATTATTATTACATATGTATATGCAGGGGGACTTAGAGCCTCTAAATGAACAAATAATATATGCCAAATACAAGAAACAATTAAAAAAAATAATCAAGAGCATAGAACAGTTAATGTTTAGAGCTTCCAATATTTTATATATAGTTTTTTTTTACTCTTTTTTGTTCTATTTAATTATGCTTTCTCGTATTTTTTTAAATGTTTTTTTTTGTTTTATTTTACATTACTGATCGTTTAAATACTTTTAAGTTTGTTCACTTTTTGCACTTCTATTTAATCTTACTTTTTTAAAAAATAAATAATAAAATAAAAATAAAAAATAAAACACTGGTTGGATTATCGTAAAACGAATGAACGACTGAGGTCCCATCACACTTTTCTTTCAAAAGCTGAGGAAATGCTTCACCAGATAGACCTACCAACTGATGAAAGACAGAATATAAGTATCTCCTACATGCCAAAGCACGATTCCGCTGAAGTCTACGGGCGACTCAAACTGACATGTGGTCGTATCAAGAAAGATTGCCCTGAACCCGAGCTTAGAGCTGCTGCACTAAAAACAATTTATGAGCTATACCCCATTGAGCAATGGCTACACATTTATACCGATGGGTCTGCGTCCGGTATTAACAAGGGAGCTGGAGCAGGTGTATACTCAATTAACTTCCAATTTTCATTTCCCGTTGGAGCGGGATGTGATAATTATGATGCAGAAATGCAGGCTACCTGCTTTGCGATGGAAGCCACTATTGAATGCAATGACAACACGGTAATCTTCAGCGACTCCCAAGCCGTAATACAAAAATTAACAACACCAGGTGCCGCAGAGTCACCCACGGAAGAAAAGTGCATTAACATGGCTGCTATCATGAAGAAAAGAGGAAGGGCCATAGCTCTGCAGTGGATACCAGGCCATGTTGGCATAGATGGTAATGAGCAAGCTGACAAGTTGGCTAAACTTGGTTGTGAAGAGAACCAGCCTGTTCTACCACTTTCCTACATAACAGTGAAATCACTTAAAAGCTCTTATTGTAAGGACAGAACAAGTGCTAGACACAAAGTTCAAGCGGAAGAAAAGAAGTGGGAGAGCCTACTGGATAAGGATAAACGAATCCTTGGCAATCTTAGCAGAGCTGAGAGAGTGGCCTGTTTTCGGCTAGTAACAGGACATGATCTGCTCCAAAAACACCTCCATCGAATTGGCATCGTATGTCCTCTATGCTACATGGAGGACATGGATGGGGACCATCTTTTGGCGTGTGTTGGTCTGGAGGATGAGGAGATGCGGACCAACTAAGAGGAAGAGTCAAATTGTATTGGGCTGCGAGAGGGAAAATGGTGTAATAGCCCACTTCCTGTGCCGTAGGAAAAAAAAAAGATTATTATCTTATACACATTATTAGTATTTTATTAATATTTATTATTATTAATCCAAAAAGAATATAGTGCTTTATATTATGGAATTTTAAAGATAGAAAAATGTTTTTTACAATAGTTAGGCGATTAAAAAAGCATCTTTTTAGTATTTAAAGAAGAATTGTTATGTTATTTTTTTCAACCTATTCTATTTACAATTACTATATTATTTTATTTATATTTTTTCCTTTTTTTTATTTATTATTTTTTTTAATTTTATTTATTTGTGTTCAGTTGTATTTTATTTATTATTACTATTTTATTTGTATTTTCTCTCATCTCTAATTGTTTTGTTCTTTCTGTTCTTTTGTGAGGATAATTTTCTATATATTATCTTCTGAACAATTTTGTAATTACAAATAACCAATACTAACGCAACATGAACGAATATAATATACTTTTTTGCATGGTGTATGCACAAATTATTTAAAATATAATTTGCGCCTCATTTGTAGGGCTTACTACAAATTAATCCAATACTTTGAACATTATCCTGGGGTAATGTCTGATTTTTTATTGATAGCTCGATTCTACTAATTTTATGTAGTGATCATTTCTGTTAGATTTACTTAAAGCAGGTTTTTCCCAATTTATGATTTTTGGTTAATTAAATTCGGTTTGTCTAAAATGAGTAGTTAGAGAAGTTTGATCTGGTTTGTTTCTTATAGAGGTACAAGTTTATTTGTGTTGATATACACTTCCTTCTGAAGTTCCAAAATTTTAGAAATTTTATATATTTTTATTTTTTACAAAATCCTCTATTGATATAAAAATTACATGAATAAAACATTAAGCCCCTAGACCATCATTTAACTAACTCATCAAGTTAACTACTTCATAATTATAGCCCGTCAGCCATTTATCAAAGGAACTTTTAATTCGAGGATGAAATTGCCCATAGGATGCACGGCTAATGACATAAGACAAGGTCGATATTATTGTTAACAAACTCTATTATAGAGGGCGCCACTTTGATCAACTTATCCTCTAACTTGCTACTTCTAGTAATTAGTGGATCCTACTGCTGTCACAATGGATTAATTAATGTTCTCCGTAGTCATTGCCTGTCAGTCCCTCAGTCCCGTTCCTCCGTGTCCATCTATGTTATACCAATATCCTATTATATTCGAGCAGGATCAGTTTTAATCCTTTGCATCAATATATATATATATATATATATATTTCATTTTCACACATACAATGCCCTCATTATATGTTTGCGGGGGGTTTAGGAAATGAAGATACTACTATTGTTAATATTACCCTCTCCCGTATGGATTAGTTAAAATTAGACTTCTTTTTTATTATACTAACATTTTTAAGTAACGTTTCGAGAGCTTACAAATTAAAAATCATATTGATTATATACTAACCTAACTAATCCATATAGTGAACCCTTTTGGCCTAATTGCATTTGACTCGTTGTGTTATAAAGCATTGAAGAATATAGGTTTTATTATCAGTTTGTTTAGTATAATTAATTTATTATTTACTTATCATCCACTCCATTCATACAAGCTTATTAGCAAATAATCATTAATTCGAGTAATATTCCCCAATATTGTACCTACAATGAAACCTGAGAAATATCTGGATTATACAAATGGTCATCCGGCCCGTAGGACCACTTTGTTTAATTAAAATATTACATTTGCTATCCATCATAAAAATAGTCCACTAAATTCATACCAGTTTACCAATCAAGTTTAATTAATTCGGGTAATATCCCCCAACAATGAAACCCGGAGAATACTTGAATTATAATAAAAGTACAAATTATTATGCTGAGATAATGTCTTGAAATTTAATCGTTTTCCTTCTTTCGAACTACAGAGTTCATGTAAATTACATTTATACGATTTGAGCAACGAATAATGCTATGAAATGAATAGTTGATGTCTCGCAACCGGACAATTAACCTATCAATGTTCCTACAGGTACAAAAATGGCGTTGATCCCTAACCTTATCCTTTAATATCCGTTGGTCCAATTCCAGCGCACTGGATACCTGGGTATTCAACATATATAACATATATACAAACTATGAATATAAAAGTTTAGATGGATCCATTTGAGACATGTGAATGGCAATATCCTGTAGGCATTGGGTTTCAAGATCTCTCATTTATTGGATATGACACGTTCCGGCCTGGTCAGTCGATTCCCCCTGGGGCCAATTACTGACCTAGGATCACCTTTCTCACTTTGGCCTACATCATTTCGTACAGAATATCCCATGTCATAGCTCTAGGTATATAATAGTGTCAAATAAATCATATCAGTAGAATTGTTATAAGTTTATTAAAATGGTAGATTTCTAATCATGATTTTTCAATAAATAATTAATCATTATAAATGAAAACCCAAACAAATAGTTCTTTTAACGTAAATGAAATATGTAGAAAGGGGAAGTGTTTCGATAGAAATAAACGTTTTATAATTGCCGACTTTTCGGGCAGTATTTCAGGCCTTCATCAGGGCTACCTATATCTTTTTTTAATTTTGTTATTCTTGCAGGACTAATTAATTACATATACGTTTTTCTTTATATTTTTATATTATTTCAATTTTTAAATATTTATTTCTTCTATTACCTCAATTATTTATTGCTATTTAAGGTACTCAAGATTTAGTTCTTGAATTTTGTAAATAAAATAATAATCCAAAACAGCTATTTTGCAATGTTCATTTATTTTTCAACTATTTGTATAACTTTGTGTATTGTATTCGGTATGAGCATATCTTTTGCTACGGAATTCAATTAAACACATGGCTACAGTATGAAAGATAAAACAATATCAATAAATAAGTAATGCCACGGTGGACATTACATTATTTAGAATCCAGTGTCAACATAGCTGTAGCACGAATTACCTTCAGACCCAGGTGGCCTCGTGGCTGAAATAATCTCAAGATATAACATGGAGAGAGAGATCACGCGTGTACACAGACGTCACACAGTGATGGTGATAACGAGGGTGTGACATCACGACACCCTTCCACCAATGGGAAGCGGTTTAGATCTCCCATTCACCGGCGTCAGAGGTCGTTAGTGTAACGAGGTGGCCATTCAATACGCCTTCAGTGAATAGTGTGTCCCTTAAATAGTAGACGAGGATTTGAGGCGCAAAAGGATAGGAGAAATATATTTGGCATCTACCGAATGTAAGTGAAAGGTGGAACTTATTCCCGTAAAAACAGAGTTTTTTTTTAAATGAAACTTCTTTATCAATGTTCTACAACCCAAGAAAACAAAAATTAAACATGTTTAAATTGATTATGGGATGCGAGATATGAAACGTGAGGGGGGGAGGAGACAACACTGGTCAATTCTAGCAGGAAAATTTTTATATTGTAATAGAAGAGCTTATAGTACAGGAGCCCAAGGAGAAAACATGCAGTTATCTCACCCCAATTTTTGATTACTTAATTGAAAGCTAGGTATAATTACTATTCAAAATTGATGAGTCTGCCAAGTATAGGTAGAGGAATAAAAAATGGCGGCTGTTTCAAGACTTTAAAAATAATTAATATTTTATTCGGAGCTCTATATCTTTATACTACCAGCAACAATACTAAGAGAGCATCATTTAAAGATGAGTAAATTTGCTAAAATGTAAGCCCTAATAGAGCTATTTACGTTCGATAGTCCTTAATTAGTTCTTAAGAACTTTTTTAAAATGCAACATTTCATAAAAATGTTGTATGGAACGTACTGAGATATGAGTAGTTATTTATTTTGAGAAATCTATATCTCAGGAACTATGTCACATACAGATATCTATTAGCATTCAAATTAAAGCTAGTTTAATGAGCTATAAAGTAGTTTATAATATTTATTTTCGTAGGAGTAGTAGTTTTCATGAAATTTGCTAAAATAAATTGATTTATAGTTGTTCGGACAAATTTTTATTTGCCAAATTCATATTCATATGTGAATATCATAAAAACTACTACCCCTACGAAGATAAATGTCATAAACTAAAGTATAGTAAGCTAAATTTCCTTTATTTTGAGTGTACATACGGGTCTAGAGATATATTTTTTCAAAAATCAAACATTTTATTCGAACAACTAGAAATTAACAATTTGTGAGTTTATTTTAGCAAATTTCATGAAAACTACTACTCCTACGAAAATAAACGTCATAAACTACTTTGTAGGTCAATTAACTAGCTTTAATTTGAGTGCTAATAGACATCTGTATGTGGCATAGTTCCTGAGATATAGATTTCTCAAAATAAATTCACTAACAACTGATCTTTAGGTATATTCTTAAGAAGTGTTGATTTTTAAAAAGCTATATCTCGAGAACTATTGGACGTAAACAACTATATTAGTGCTCATAATTTAGCAAATTTACTCTTCTTTAAATGATCTTCTCTTAGAATTTCTATTGTTGTTGGTTGTTTTTAAGATATACAGCTCCGAATGATAAATTAATGTTTTTTAAGATTTTGAAACTGCCATCATTTTTCATTCCCCCTACTTAGCAGACTTAGATAAGTAGTCATCAGTTTTGACTAGGAATTATACATAGGTTTCATTAAAACAATCAAAAATTGGGGTGAGATAACTACTTTGTTTTCGGCTCTTGTACTATTATAGTAGCTTAACCCGTAAGATGTGCATTTTGCTCACATTGGAAAATAAACCTCTATATTTTTCTAGTATTTTATCTGTTTTGTTTATACTTTTGTCTAACTTCCGCTAACCCTTTGATGTCGTTATTGCCTTTTGTTTATGTTACTCCCTCTTTTACCTCCCCAACTATACTCATTGCATCTCTGGCCTCCTTACGACAGTAAGACTTAAGCGTTCCTCTCACCAGTCCTCACCATTCCTCTCCTAACGTAGCATCTTTATTTTTCCCATTTGAACATTCTGTTCACCTGAACACCTCCTGCTTTATTTTTAAATCATTAGCCGAGGCAAGAAGATCTTCGATCTTTTTCGAAATCTGTATTTTCAGCTCCTGATTGACAATTTACAATTTCAAATTGCATCGAAAGTAATAGTAAAGATTTTTTTAATCATGAGAGATAGTTGTCCGTGGATGACTTATACGAGGAGAAGATGGCCAAAATATAAGACTAAAAAGTTGAAGCAACTTATTTAATCGTTCCAACACTCAAAATAAAGGAATTTTAACTTACGATAAAGTAGTTTAACACACATTTCTTCGTAGAGGTAGTTGTTTTTGTGATACTGGCACATGAATATAAACTTGGCAAATGAAAATTTGTCAGAACAACAATAAATCAATTTATTTTACCAAATATCATGAATACTACAACTCCTACGAAAATAAATATTTTAAACTACTTTATAGCTCATGAAACTAGCATTAATTTGAGTGCTAATAGACATCTGTACGTCAAATGGTTTTTGAGATATAGATTTTTCAAAATAAATTCACTAACTACTGATCTTCCAGTACGTTCCATTCAACATTTTTATTTGTTATTAGCTTTTTAAAAAGCTATATCTCGAGGACTATTTAACGTAAATAGCTCTATTAGGGCTTACATTTTAGCAAATTTACTCTACTTTAAGTGATGCTCTATTGGATTTTCTATTGTTGTTGGTAGTTGTAAAGATATAGAGCTCTGAATGAACAATTAATTATTTTTAACGTTTTGAAACTGCCGCCATTTTTTATTCCTCCTACCTATGCTTGCCAGACTCATCAATTTTGACTAGTGATTATACGTAGTTTTCAATTAAGTAATCAAAAATTGGGTTGAGATAACAGCCTTTTTTCTCCTCTTGGGCTCTTGTACTATATCATGGTCCTGGCATCACCACTCACACTGTCCACTGTCACTACATCAAAGGCAAGGTCTTCCTCTGCTTCTTGTTCCGTAAAGTATCTCTGTCACTATTTTCCTTGGCAGATCACTCTCAGCCATCCGAGCAACATGCCTGGCCCACCTCTATCTACTGAGCCTTACAAACTGGACAACGTCTGGTTCCTTATATAAAACTTTGAGCCCTTGATTTGTTCGACCTCTCCATATCTGGTCAACCCTGACAGCTCGAAATATTTTACGGAGAATCTTCCTCTCCAAGACCACTAAGTTGTGCTCATCAGCACAGAGATAGTCCGATCCCGAGCCATACAGAAGAATTGGCCGAATAATAGTTTTATACAAATAAATCTTAGTGTCCTTAGACAAGGCACAGCTCCCAAAATAGGGACTACGGCTATAATAACAGCGGTTGGCACATAGGACTCTTCGTTTAATTTCGTCGAGTCCAGAACATTGTCTTGGGTTTTGAGCGATCTAAGATACACAAACTCGGGGACTTTCCAAAAGTATATTCTCCTATCCTGATTTCTTCACCTGGGGATTTCTTCCGTGACCATGTATTTGGTCTTTTCTGTATTCACTTCAAGCCCCATTTTTCTTGCAGCTTCAACTAATTTCATAAATCCATCAGAGACATCTTGGAAAGAGCGTCCAACAATGTCAATATTACCAGCGTATGCAAGAAGCTGTATTGTTCCGCCGACTTGAATTCCAAATTCTCTAATGCCTTTTTCAAGAGCTAAATTAAAGAAGAGGCAGGCTAATGCTTCCCTCTGCCTTAGCCCTCTTCGTGATACAAATTCATCAAATAAAGTTAAAAGTATCATTATTTTTTAGGTAAACTTAATCTAAACAATTGATAGATTTTCCACTTGTAGAACAACTTGTGCAACAATTGACGGAATATTTACAAGACATATCTAAAAAATACAATCAAATTCAAAGTTATTTCTTATTTTAGCTATCACTAGCCAATCATATCAACATTTACTCATAATTCGAATGATAATGTAAACTATAATTTTACGAGTGAAAACTATAATTAAAACATTATTAAATAATTAAGAAAATAAAATAAAACAAAAATACAACATATATCTGG
Source organism: Halyomorpha halys (assembly GCF_000696795.3). Lineage (NCBI taxonomy): Eukaryota > Metazoa > Arthropoda > Insecta > Hemiptera > Pentatomidae > Halyomorpha > Halyomorpha halys. The sequence goes on along the minus strand of NW_027107118.1, from coordinate 386,200 downwards.
ATTATCTCTATAGGAAGTCTGGTGAGTCAATTCATTTAAAATACTTTGAGGTTAATGACTTCCATTTTGAATGAAATATTTATTAAATATTCATAACATTGTACAACGAACGTTTCGGGACCACTGTCCCATATTCATGCACTTTAAAACAAATGGTTGACATGATTTCCCATATGAAATCATGAGGTTTTAAAGTGCATGAATATGGGACAGTGGTCCCGAAACGTTCGTTGTACAATGTTATGAATATTTAATAAATATTTCATTCAAAATAGAAGTCATTAACCTCAAAAAATTTTAGATGAACAATATATATCATTATAACTCCTTACAAAAAAAAAAAAAATTAGCTATTATTAAAATGATAATTTGATATTTTTCAGTTTATTGTTTTTAAAATTAACTTGCAAAATAATTGTACACTGGTATGACTATAATTTAATACGAGTTATTTTACTGGAATTTTTTTTTTGTTAATTTTTCTGGATCTTTTCAGATCTGATGAAGCACGACAAAGTGGAGCGAAACGTTGGCGAATAAATAGTTGTTAACTAAATTTTGTTTTCTTTTGACTGCACCCCTGACTTTTATCCCCATAATTTTTTTTTTCATGTATTTATTTATTTTTTTTATAATTATTTATATTAATATAGTATTATTTTTCACTTCATTTGTCCGTAAATATAATATAAACGATAAAAATAATAATAACACGTTACTTTCATCTCAGGTAATATTTTCTGTAAGGTTAGATAGTTTTGAATATACTATGTAGCAAACTTATTTATTATTTTTTCCAGATGAATGACACTTTCCCTCTCATACCCCTCCTATGTAAATATACATTTCTATGAGCAAGGACAAAACAAACATACACATAGAATTATCCAGGTCAGTGGACAGGGAAGCTCTAAGGGACAATTACTATGTATGTGCTCAGCAATGCGGAAGGGTTTGCACAAGGTTGCAAATTGTAGACCCTTTTGCGACTAATAACGAAAATTATCCTGACATATCTAAAGGGCAACTATACAATCATAGAAAATATCCATTTAAGTATTATTAAATCTTAAATTCTTGAAATAAATAAAATACTGTGTTGTAACCATAATGTAATAACCTATGCTACTAGCACAAGAGCCGGGAGAGGAAAAAGTCCTGAAAAAAAGTTTGAAGAAAAAAGTGAAAAGACCCAATTTTTGATTACTTGAATGAAAAATATGTACAATTACTAGTCAAAATGTACGAGTATGGCAAGTATAGGTGAGAGATTAAAAAATAGCAGCAGTTTAAAAACGTTAAAAAAAAAATTATTCGGAGCTCTATATCTTGAAAACTAGCAACAAAACTAAAAACCATAAGAGAACATCATTTAAAGAAAAGTAAATTTGCTAAAACATGAGCCCTAATTGAGCTATTTACGTTGTATAGCTTCGGAGGTATATCTTTTTAAAATGCGACATAAAAAATCAGTAGTTAGAGGATTTTATTTTTTTTTTTAGAAACCTATATCTCAAAAACCATTTGAGCACAAAATCTTTATTTAAGATTAAAACGAGAAAAGCAACTAAATTCGTCTCATAAGAAAAACGAAATGTTGGGAAACTTGGGACTGACCGACAGAAATAAAGCTTCTGGAAATGAAATAATTAATCTATTATAATTTTATTAATGCTGATCATGCGTTCCCTCTTATAGCTTAAGGCTCAAAATATTATTTCCAGAATAATAATAGAACAGCCATTTCCCGAGTCGATTCTAGCAGGGAAATTATTTTTATATTGTAACAGGAGATTATGATATAAGAAGAGTTCACTTAATCACAGCAAAGCTGCTAGGATTGTTAAATTCCTCTGAGCTTCTACTCTTCTATAACATAACAATATTCCTGCTAGATTTTGCATTTCCCAATTCCTCTCTCCTTACTGCTTTACTACTACTGTTTCATCCCTTCCGTCACGAAATCAATTTATTCCCGTATATTTTTTTCCCCTTGAGTTGTATAGCGTCGGTCAAGATATTCCACTTCAAAAAACAAACAAAAAATCGAGTTGTTCAAAAAGTTGCGAAATATGGTTTTACTCCTGTAGAAAGTACAGAAAAAGTAATTTTTCGATTACGCCCTTATACGCCATAATCACTGGGGCATCGATAAAATGAAAACTCGATATAAAGAAATGATAGAATCCAATAAAAAATACGCCAGTAATAAAGGGCGTAGTATGGGGGATATTATACGAAAAATTAAGTTTTGTATCACCAAGCTCACCTTCCTATCTAAATAATTTGTCGAGATATAATCGTTTACATGGTTTTCCAGGAATACCTCACCACGTTTATCTCATAACATATAAGATGTTAAGTAGAGTAAGATAATAAAAGAAGAAATAATAGGGGTACTCATGATGTGTTAAATGTAAAATGTTTTACCATGTTAAATGTTATAGGTATAGTATTGTGAGCAGCTCAATTAAAAATCATGTTATCAAGGTTAAATGGACAGGATCTCCAAGCGGATTTTTAGAGCAATTTGTTTTATACATAACCTTTCCTTCCAAAACTCTTGCTATTGTTTAATTCTAAGTTTTGATTAAAGTGATCTATTACAATATGCCTAAAGTGAGTGAAAAGTGGAAATTGTGTAAAAATTTGGCTACTATATGTCTTGTTCATCTTCTAACTTGTGAGGAAGAGAATCAAGATGGGCTAAATGACAACTGTTATTGCATTATTATTATTATTGTCATTCATTGTTTTATTAGTTTTAAAAACATCCAAAACATTACTAACACAATCAAAGGACAATCTACGAGCAAGTAATATAACACAACAACAAACAAAACGGTAATGAGCTCAGCTGGTCTGTTGCGTGACGTCATTCTCCATTTAGCAGACCTAGTTACAGACTCCCAACCATGTTATATGTTATATCGTTTTAACATGGTAAAAGAAGGAGGTATTTCAATTATTTAGTCATAGATAATTCAATTAAATTAGTACCTTACTTTGTTTGGATCTGACGGCAGAAACACGAAATGGCAAAGGAAAAGTGAAGAATTCAGGAAAGAAAACATCTCAATTACGGTAGAAGTGTAATGGTTTGGGATGCGTGTCGTATAATGGTGTAGGAAATCTCGTGCCTATTGAAGGGATTTTAAATGCAGAAAGTTATGTCAAGATTTTGCGCCATAACCTGCTACCCAGTGCAGCCAAATTAGGGATTCAGGATCGGTATATTTTTATATATGATAATGATCCGAAACATTCAGCAAACAAAACTTAAGAGTTATGTTAATATTTAACATTCGTCAACAACTTCATGTCCTTCCATAGTCTCATGACTTAAACATAATTGAAAATTTGTGGTGTATATTTTAGATGAAAATGTTCAAAAACACCAAATAACCGGAAGACACCACCTCAAGGATTTTTCACAGCAAGAATGGGAACAAATTAACACGTATTTAATTAAAAACCTCTTCCACTCAATGCCGAGACGTTTACAAGCGGTAATAGATGCCAACGGACTTCATACAAAATATTAAATTTAAAAAAATAATAATAAAACGCAAGGTATGCAATACTTTTTTTTTTGTATTATTTGTAAGTTTGATGTCTTGTTTTTTTATGAAAGAAGTTTTCATTTGAATTTTATTTGTAGTTATCAAGTTATAAATATACTTTTTATTTTTGAAGTAATAGGGTTTTTTTATTGCATAAATTCATAATTTAATAAAAAAAGAACGTGGTGTGCAAATACTTTCTTCGGTCACCTTACATATGAGATACATGGTAAGGGAAAAAATTGCAATCGTTGAAAAATTCGAAACTCGTTTTCGACAGAAGTACGTTTTTTAAGGTCCCGTTCAAATAACTAAGCTTTGTAACATGGTTTGTTTGTGTGTTTGAAGAGTTTACCTAAAATGTGAAAACCGCAAAAAAATAAATTACATTAAAAATTAAATTACATATACACATTTAAGTATATGCCTGGTATATGACAAATACGTAACTTTATTTTTACTGTAATACCAGATATATTTCATCCTCTTTGAAATAGGCCAACAGAGCTAGTACATCAAGTTCGAACACGAATCGCCGGGACGTTTATAGTTTAGTAAGTGAAAGTCTTGTGAAGATATTTATTAATGTCCATGCCAACTGTTTCACAAGGTGAAAAAGTAAGTAGGGCTAGGATCCAAAAAAAGATAGCAATAATCCATGGACTTTTGACTAGCGCTAAGAGATACAAAATGACATGAAGCTGCTTCATATAAAGCCGATCACGAACGACGACAACCCAAAGAGGTAGCCCTAACGACTTTACGACTCGGTGCCTTCCTAAGGAATAGATTTTACAGCTCATTGGCAAGCAATCACTGTTTGTCGATTACTGTTCACGGCTGAGTTATAGATTGCCCTGCATTTCGGCCTGTTCTCGATCCATCATAACGGCTCAAGCTCAACACCTAAAAACTGCTTATTATACCTTGTGATCATGTGGTAAAAGTAGTTATTTTTTTAAAACAGTAACTTTATATAGTAAATAATATGATATTCACCACGAATTCTGATATTCAAATTATAAATTCACAATTTAGCAAAAAGTGACTGCGATGTCACAGTGGGTTCTCGAGCCCTCCTGGAGTCTAGCCAGCCTCATAAAGTGAGTAGGTACCCTTTATAGGGTAAAAATATAGTGGTTGAGCCTAATTTTGACAATATCACCTCCTTGTACAACCATTATTCTAAAAACAGCACTTTCTTACAAAGTACAGAGTCTTTCGTATTATTGTTGATTCTGTATATCCATCTGGATTTTGGCCTCCCATTTGGCCTCTTGCCAACAATATCTACACTCACTGCTGTGTAGAGGTGCCCTGATGGATTGCTTCGAGCCATATATCCCGCCCATCTTAACCTCCTTGCCTTCATATCATGAGATATTGATTGAACAGTCTCTGCCAAGCATTTCACTGTTTGTTCTTCTCCTCTATGTGTGAATGCCTCTGATCCTCTGATGCCTCTGATCGGAAGGGGGAATAAAAAATGGTGGTTGTTTCAAAGCGTTAAAAAAAAATAATTATTCATTCGGGGGTTCTATATCTTTAAACCTACCACTAGAAAATCTAAGATAAAATCATTTAAAATAGAATAAATTTGTATTAATATGAGCCCTAAGAGAGCTATTTACTTTCAATAGTTCCAGAGATTTTTTAAAAATCACTTTTAATAAAAAATGTACTGAAAAATCAGAAGTTAATGAATTTATATTGAGAGATCTATATCTCAAAAACCATTCGACGTACAGATGTCTATTAGCACTCAAATTAAAGCTAGTTTAATGTACTATAAAGTACTTTATTACATTTATCTTAGTAGGCGTAGTAGTTTTCATGATATTCAACAAAATAAATTCACTAAATGATAATTTCTAGTGGTTCAGATAAAATTTTTGATTATTGTAAAATATATTTTAGGAACGATTAGACGTACATATGTCTGCCAGCACTCGAAATAAAGGTAATTTAAGTTAATATACAGTAGTTAGTATACACGTATCTTTGCAGGGGTAATAATCTTAATGATATTCCCATATGAATATAAATTTTGACAGAAAAAGTTTGTTCGAAACTATAAATAAATTTATTTTAGTGAATTTAATAAAAACTAATAGATGTTTTCTAATGTTGTTAGTAGTTTTAGAGATATGGAGCTCCGAATGAAATTTTTTTAACTTTTTAAAGCAGCTGCCATTTTTTATTCCCCCTACCTATACTTGGCAGATTCATTAATTTTGACTATTAATTATACTTAGTTTTTATAAAATTAATCAAAGATTGGGGTGAAATAACTGAGTTTTTTTTTCTCCTCTTGGGCTCTTGTTCTAGCTAGAGCCCAGACCTCGCAGCCGTACATCAGAATTAGCTTTATCATGGCATCCTACGTCCTTAGTTTCATATTTTTAGAGATTTCTTGGGATTTCAGTGTTCTTGACAGAGAGAAGAAGTTTATAATAATTAATAAAATCCTACTACGGAAATTAAAAGAGAAGGAGTATTATTGGATACATCATTAAACAGATTAGCAAAGATGTTTATAAACAATTAGAAATGGTATAATGGTGGCAGGTATAATTTTCTTACTTTTCTACATCATTTTAGTTGTTTGTGTCTTTTTTACTCCTGATGAAGACCATCAGAGTGGGGCGAAACGTTATCGCTCACAATATATCGTTTAATTACTATGTGAGTTTTTTTGACAATATTTTAATATTTTACTTTCTTTTCGAAAACTTATTTTGATCTTTTTCGCTGAATTTTACTAGCGCCTTAAGGACCGAGCAATCTTGGCAATGCTAATTTTGAATCTCCTCTGCCAGCACACCCTAAATCAAATTAAAACAACAAAAGATTAGAAGGAGCAGTATTGATATTTTGCCACTTCGATAATCATCCCTAAAACAAAAGCTTCCAAAGGACTCAATTGAACCAATGATCTGGATCGATCACTAACGACTCGTAGAATTGGTTGAGGTTCGAATCGGGGAGTTGGCAATTACACGAGCGACCACTGCCACTAACAGCTTTATAGTCCACTTGTTGGGAAAGTTCTATTGTCACTACCGTGCCTTTGACGTCTTATTAACTCCTAACGATCAGGACACCTTCAATATCCCAGTCACAATAACAATAACAGAATTTTGTAACTGTCAGAGAGTTCAATGACACGAAGCAGCTACGATAGCTTTCTTGGATGGAACTTACAAGAGCGGAAAGAATTCAGAGGAGAAAAAATTCAGTCATTGCACCCCAATTTTCGATTAATTGACTGAAATTACTAGTAAAAATTAATAATTCAGCCAAATATAGTTAGGGGGAATAAAAAATGGAAGCTATTTCAAAACTTTGTTTTAATAATTTTTTTATTGTAATTTACAACTGTTAACATATAAACACATCAAGTAAATTTGCTGTAAGTTATATTATGACATGAAACAAACATGTGGAGAATCTACCCATTGATATAACTCCAAAAACGTTTCTAAAGGAGAAGATCTCGGGGCCATCTTCTTTTCAAACGCCTAGGAGGATTATTAGGTAGTGGAGGAGAAGCCAGGTTAGAAACGAGTTGGTTTGGGTGGTTGGGAAGTTTATTATGGAAGGATTGGTATCTGGTTCTGGCCAAATCGGCAACATAGTGGACATTGAGGTCCTGATGGATGATTTGATTTGGGACAAAGTAAGAAGCATTAAGGATTTTACGAAGGATTTTGGACTGTAAGGATTGGATTTGAGAGGAATTAGATGGTTTAGTGGAGCCCCATAGCTCAATTCCGTATGTCCAGATAGCCTTACAATAGTCATATAGATCAGTCTTTTGTAATGGATTGGAAGTTTGGACCGTTTGTCTAGTAAATGTTGCAATAGTCGGAATCGATGAGCAGTTTCATGTCTTTTCAGTCTTCAAAACATTAAAAAAATAATAATAATAAGTTGGGACCCCTTTAGTTGTTTAGTATATGTTTTTAGCCCCGGCCTCCCTACGAAGCCCTGCAAAGTGGGGCGAAACGTTAGCTCGCAGTAAATAGTTCCTTTTATACATAAAAAACCAATATTTATAACCCAATCGCCTTTGCAGTTTAAAGGTGGATAAAGTGTGACAGTAGTCAAGTCGTATAAATGTGGCAGTTAACGTGGTGGTAACTTTATCACTATTACTTATAAAGTTAATGATCAATCAAAACCTAGTTTAACTACACTACCACGACAATGAATGCTGTCGTGACGGCAAATATTTCTAAGTTCACACCAAGGCAGTGACTGATCTAGTATCTAAAACTTTCACAGTGTGAACGGGCCTGTATAAAACTACAAATATTATACAGTACACGAAGAGACCTCTTTTTATTCCTTAATTATTTCATTGCAGATTTGCCTTTTTAGGACAATATTACTACATATTCTAATTAATTTACCTTTAAAAGAAAAACATTGAAATGAATCTAGACATTAAAAAATAGGTTATAGAGGATTATAGGATAATTTTAAAACATAAATACTATCATTCCTTTCCCAAAGAAGAAAAAAAAAAAGGATCTCTTCTACAAGATGACCGGCATAAAAATTCACGACACATCTATTCTATGAGGATAATATTGGATAAGTTGGTTATAAAAAGGAGCTGAATATGAGATCGGTTCTTTTACGACAATGTTCGCTCCTGAACCACTAGATGGAGATACCTGGGCAAGGAAGCCTCATGGAGGGCCAGTTGTCACATATAAAAGCGAACGATCTTCATGACATTCCATCTTTTACTGTCTCTATACAATGCCACGCTATTCGGAAGAGATACCTTGTCCACACTTTATACACAATGAAGAGAAACCATAATGTTATATGGGACGTGTAAGTTTAACGATGTAACTCATGGTTTGTAGTGAGTGTTGTACGTATCCAATAAATGTCAAGCTACTGACATTATGGACCAATTGTTTAAATAAAAAAACTACAAAAACCTTAGTATGTTTTATTAATTTATATTTAATTATTGTTTACCTACTTGACATACGCTCTAAACTAAGAATGAAAACGGAATGTGTGTTACAATGGATAAAAGATGCTCAGAAATATCAATGAGTAAAACTAATTAGCTAAAATAAATATAGAATGTCCATAAAAGAGAATAAGAGATAAGGGGGGAAAAAAAGAAATGTTAAAAAAAGAGAGAATTACTAGCTCAGATGGAGATTCCGTCTAATGTGAGTGGGTACAAACTCGTGTAATAGATATCAGGCATAAGTGTACAAATACCTTTAAAAAAGTGGAAATCGTCACTGTTATGCAAAACTAAAAGGAACTATCAATATAGGAAAATAAACTGACGACAGAAAATGTCTTTACTGGAAGATTGTTGATTAACCGTGTGTATTAATGAATGGAATATAGTCCGGGTGCTGTCAAAAAAACTCAAATAGTAAATGGGTATACTATTTTTATTATTTACATAAGAATAGTTCATGGGTATACTATTTTTATTATTTACTATTTATCTGTTACTATTACCGTTTTCATTTACTGTTTACAACCTTTAACTTTTTCAATATTTTCAATAACAACTGTTATTTTCCACTGTTTTTTTCCTCTTTTTTTTGTAACTATGTCATGTATCTTTTTTAGCCCTGACGAAACGCTGCAACGTGGGGCGAAACGTTGGCTCAATAAAAATAGTATACCCATTTACTATTTGAGTTTTTTTTACCACACCCGGACCATATTCCATTCGAAAATGTCTTTAGTTGTCAGTGATTTTAATTACTAGAATAAAAATACGAAAAAAATACTTTTTTTGTTATTCACTTTCATTATAGTAAAAAATATGATTCAGTCTAGATTGGACAGCGACAAAATAAATCTTTGTTAAAAATAATGTAGTGTATAAAAAAAAAAAATATATACTATTTAATACTTACCGATACTTAATAGTCCCTTTATAGCACTCTCAAAGCTTTTTCAATCCCATTCGAATTCTTCAAAAAAAGCCTCAGTTTAGTTATTTGTTTCAAAGAAGAATCATGACATTGTCATACAAAGTTGTTATGAAACGACATAAATAGTGGAGAGATAGATGGATTGAGGGATAGTTGTGAATGGGCAAGAGGCAAGCTGGCCGAAGCGACCTGTCATTGAGTAGGATCGATAAGCCCAACACGGCTCTAAAAATAGCCATCCTCTATTCTCTTCGTCTGCTGGTACCCTCAGGGTCGGGGAATGGCAGAGGAGATAAGAGTCAAGTCTACGAAGGAGTTGGCACCCACCTTGCGAGAGAAGATACTTTCTCTATGTATATGGTTGTCCTTTCGAGCGAAAATGTTCTACCTAATACATTTGATATCTATCTCAATATATACTGATGTATTTGTTGTTGATCTAATGCTAATACAGAGTAATCTCGGTTCTCCAAAAGCTGCTGTTCACCGAACTGGAGTAAAAAATACTTCTCTGAGAATTCTCACAGCAGTCAATAACATTTTCGTTTTCACATAAAAGTGCTCAGTTACATTGTTAACTCCCCGATCTATTAGTACAAGAGCCCAAGAGGAGAAAAAAGGCAGTTATCTCACCCCAATTTTTTATTACACTAATGAAAACTATGTATAATTAATAGTCAAAATTGATGAGTCTGCCAAGTATAGGTAGGGGGAATAAAATATGGCGGCTATTTCAAAGCAATAAAAAAACTAATTTTTCATTCGGAGCTCTATATCTCAAAAAGTAGGAACAACACAAGAACATCTAAGAGAGCTATAAAGTAGTTTATGATGTTTATCTTCATAAGAGTAATAGTTAACATGAAATTTGCTTAAATAAATTGATTTATAGTTGTTCGGACAAATTTTCATTTACCAAATTTATATTCATATGTGAATATCATAAAAACTACTACCCTACGAATATAAGAGTCATAAACTACTTTATAGTACGTTAAATTTCCTTTATTTTGAGTGTTGGCAGACATATGTGCGTCTTATGGATCAAGAGAAATATTTTTTCAAAAATCCAACATTTTATACGAACAAATAGAAATTAACATTTTGTGAGTTTATTTTGTCATATATCATAAAAAATACTCCTACAAATATAAAGATAATTAACTGTTTTGTAGTAAATTTAACTTGCTTTAATTTAATTGCACATCCAATGGTTTCTGAAATGAAGTTTTTCATAAATCAAACTTACTGTCCGAACAAATTTATTTTAGCAAACATCATGAAAAATACTATTTCTACGAAGGTAAAGGTTATAAACTTCATTATAGCCTATTAAACAAGCTTTAATTTGAGGCTAATAGACATCTGTACGTCACTTAGTTCCTGAGATATAAATTTTTCAAAATAAATTAACTAACTACTAATCTTTCATTAGATTTTTAAGAAATTTTTCTTTTAAAAAGCTATATCTCGAGAACTACTGGACGTAAATAGCTCTTTTAGGGCTAATATTTCAGCAAATTTACTCTTCTTTAAATAATGTTCTCTTAGATTTTCTAGTGTTGTTGGTAGTTTTTAATATATAGAGCTCCGAATGAAAAATTAATGTTTGTTTAAGGTTTTAAAACAGCCGCCATTTTTTATTCCCCCTACCTATACTTGGAAGACTCATAAATTTTGACTAGTAATTATACATAGTTTTCATTAAAGTAATCAAAAAGTGGGGTAATATAACTGCCTTTTTTTTCTTCCCGGCTATTGCACTATATAGACAATGTAATCACCGTGAAAATCAAATGTGGACATTTTTACAGTTTCCATATCGTGTAATCTAATTCCTATAGAAGTGTTATTAATATAGTTTTTTTGGAATTAGAAATAATATAATGTATAATATATATTTTTTGTTAGTATTATTGGTTTCATATAATATATATATTTATAAATAGTTGATAATTTAAAATTATGGAAAAGATGGTCAGTCAAAAGAGAAACCTAAACGGGTAACAACTATTTATTTTCCGACGTTTCGCCCCACTTTGTAGAGCTTCATCAGGGTTGTTCAAGTTTATGACTTTAGAGACTTTCAAAGCTATCAACTTGAACAGCCCTGAAGAAGCTCTTCAAAGTAGGGCGAAATATCGGAAAATAAAAAGATGTCAACTATTTTGGTTTCTCTTTTCACCGCTACTCGGACCAACTTCTATATAATTTTAGTATTGGAATCATTCAATTTTTTTTTTACTTATAATGCTGATACTTGTTGCCCTTCATTGTGGGAGTTTGTATTATTATTCTTAAAAAAAAATAAAACATTATTGGCAACTCAAAATTAGTTAATGCAAATTGGCGAGAAATGCAAACGTATACAATCGTACTAGAGCTATTATCTTTCAAATCACTACGTAGTTCTGCGTAGTTACCCCCGCCCGAGGCCATCAGAGATAACAGGCACTTAGATTCAACACGCACTGATTCCGGGAATCGATTCAGTTATGGGATTACCCACAAGCCATTCTGATCCAACACCGTATCATCACGAGTTTCAAATGTCATTATCTAGAGAGCAGCACTGGTATAGGGGTCAGGGAGTGAATAACCCCATTATGAATGCAAATCTCAGTCTTCTTTAATTGAATTATCCGTTCAAATTCAATTTTAGTCCGATAATTAAGATATTAACTTTGTTGAAAATATCCTTCATTTGTTTATTTTAATTAATATATTAATATTTACAAGTAAATTTGATGTTAGTTATACAATGACATGATACAGATGCGTGGAGAACCTATCAATTGATAGGCTTTTAGAGAAGAAGATCTCAAGGCCATTTTCTATTCGGACGCCTAGGAGTATTATCAGGTAGGTAATGAAGACGCCAGGTTAGAATCAAGTAGGTTAGGGTGGATAGGACGGTTATAATCATCCTAGCCGTCCATAAATCGACCTTATTTCCTATCATATTTTACTCTTCAGAATCGTGGACCCTCATTTCGAAACACAGAAGACAGTTACAAACCATAGAAATGAGATATCTGCCTATGGGCTAATCTAGACGTCAGACCGGGTGAGGCCATTCTGGAGGAGCACAAACTAAGAAGGCTTGTACATCATCGTAGGATGGATCCTGATAGAAGCGTCAGAAAGACTTACGAGATCCGCATAGATGGGAAAAGACTCTGAGGAAGGACAGAGCAAAGGAAGCTTTCAGGAAGCGTGGAATGGATTGTAGTAGCAGAAGAGAGCTGGTTCAAGAGAGAGACATTCGGGCCAGACTCTATAAGCGAGACTCACACTGCACAGTGGTAGAAGGTAGAGTGACTACGATGATGACAATATGACCAACCCAGTCTTAAAAAAAATGTATATTTCTTTTTTATAAGAGAATTATAAAAATTAACCCTACCACAATAGTGAATTTTTTATTTTATAAATAAAATAAATATTCTTTTAGAATCTACTATACGAAAACGTCACTTACTGTTAGATGGCGCTGTAGACACGAAGCTCTTAGATGCGACCAGAAGGCAGGCTAAGCAAGCCCACAGTCTATTAGCCATTGTAATCTGTGAACATATAATTATTCTTTAATAACTTAAATAAATATTAATAACCATTAAAAAAATTGAATCTGTACCACTACAACATATGGAGGGTGCAGTACTTCGTAAAGAAGTGGTATAACTAGATCAACGGTTCTGAAAGGAGGTGATCTAGTCTGAATTACGCTCGAACGGCAGGTTTATACCCAATTGAGGGAACCCACTTTATAAGTCTGGGTGGACCCGGGAGGGTTCCTGAATCCACAGAGCTCACTCATTCTAATAAAAATAATAATAAATAAAAAAAAATTATATTAAAAATAATAGTAGAATAAGTGGTTGGGAAGTTTATCATGGAAGGATTAGTATCTGGTTCTGACCAAATCGGCAACATATAGAACATTGAGGTCCTAATGGATGAGTTGATTTGTGACAAAGTAAGAAACATTAAGGATTTTGGACTGTAAGGATTGGATTCGGGAGGAATTCGATGGTTCAGTGGAGCTCAAAGCTCAACTCCATATGTCCTATAGTCTTGTCGGAGTTGTCTGGTCTTAGGCGGTTCTCCAGCCTGATATCTACTTTACAGAAGGCCCACGACAAGGCGTATTCATTAGTAGGTAAGAAAGGAAGGCCGTGCCAGGGGATGAGCCCTGGACACTGATAGGTAGAGGAGGTCCGGACGGACTAGAATTGTCATGATAGGAGCCAGCTTACTAGTTGCCGAGATGAAGCAGACGGACTAGAGCCGGGGAGAGACGGGAAATTACACTGGTTGCCGAGATGAAGCGGACGGACCAGTGTAACCGTTAAGGATTAGGTTACAATCTTAGTTGCCGAGATGAAGCGGACGGACTAAGTTTGCTGGAGAGGAGATAGGCCATCGTCTAAGGTGAGCATACTAAAAACCAACTCTTGTGAGAATAGATTAGCAATGAACTTCTCTATCTTAAGTACTGTGTAAGCCACCAGAGCTATGACTAGACCTGGAGAAAAGTCTTGATTTAACGTTGTTTTTTTTAACGGATCAATCCCGGTGGCAATTGAAGGCCTCATGTGATCGGTTATCACTGAGGATTCATTCTTTTAACTCTACTTGAGATAGTTCCGTAGACTCATTTTGCTCAATCTTTGTTTATTTTATAAATAACATTATTACACTTAACATATTAACATATATACATTTAAACTAGATATCGTATTAATCGTATTAACAATAATAACATTATATACAATTATACAGCTCCTTAGACGCTTATAGTGCTGGCCCCTGGTGGGTTTTAGCGGCACTTTGTGCTCGCTGACTGCTACAGTCTTGTTGACCAGTGATGAGTTTAATCAGAATCACTAAAGTCATTTTTGAGAAAGACTGTTCTATAAAGTGACAATTCCAGGCAATTGATTTCATCGAAAAAGTTGCTGTCACACCCTTGGTATGTATCCACCTTAAATGTGCAATTTCAAATTTTGAGATTAGTTTCCCACATTCACACAGATATCTATGTTCAGGGGACCCCAAAACGCGGATTCAAAATTCAGCACGACCGCAATACTATATATCCCATTCATAGAGAAGTTAAAGTAAAAATTATTCCGAGTCCGAGAGATCGTGTATCAAAATCTGACTTATTAAACTCTACATTTATTTAAATCAATAATTCCTTTAAGTCCTTGCACAACCGTTGGTATAGTAACAGTGCTTCCTTACAAAGTACTGAACCCCTGGTACTAAGTACTGAATGACTCTTCATGGGTTGTAGCGGAACAGAGTTCAAGTGCTCAAAAATTAAAATCTTAAAACCGCTTCATTAAAAAACACCCCAAACGCTGCTGGGCGAATAATAATTACTTCATTTGTTTAACAATCACTTTTCTGATTGGATCTACTCTTGAGGATTTATATAATTGAAATGATAAAAATAAAAAAGATCCAAAATTTCGGTATTTATTACAGATTTTCTTTTAAGGAAGTTTGATTATATCAATTTTTTAAATTATTGAGCTGAAAAAAAAATATTTTTCTTGTAAAATGTTCCAGTACAATTATTCCATACTCATGCACCTTTGCAATCCACATATTTGTTATATTTTCAATTTCCATATTGAAAGTATGTCATACACTTATTTTGGATTTTGTTTTGGGATCAACTAATATTTTTATTATCTTGGTATTAATATAAAAAAAATATATATAATTCGGTAAAAATGTAATCATTTATACGGAGTTATTGATTTGCAACGTTAGGCATATCCGTACGTGGAGTTCGTTGCCCTTTAGATAGATAATAGTTGATTGATGGTAGGTTCCCTAGGGACTCTCCTCCCAGAGCTCTCTCCCTAGAGACTCCCACTTTTCCTGTAAAGGGGGATAAAGGTATCCAACGTATACCACATACCTGTATATCTTATCAGTCTACAATAGACGCTTACCATA
>NW_027107118.1:338637-370641 GCF_000696795.3 Halyomorpha halys | reverse complement strand
TAGATTATTAGTGGCGTAACGTGTCAGCCACTGGCGAAAGAAAATTTTGCTTCCATCTTTTCTAGTCATTTCATTCAAGCGTTTTTTATGATTTTCGTGGAAAGTGTGCTGCTAATCGAAAGGTTTAGCATCACGAGAGTTTATACTTCACGATTATGAAAAATTCAGATTTTTGAACGCTTGTTTGCAGATTTTACAACGCAAAAGTCCGCTCTCTATTTATGACCATGCAAAACTCAAATATAGATTTAAAAATTACAGACAATGAGAATGAACATGATATTTTAAATAAATACTATTCTCTGTTGTAGGAAGATAGTCCGGATGGCGGTCAATAAAGGTATCAAAATAGAAAAAAAAATATTTATTGTAAACCAACGTTTCGCCCCACTTTGTAGAGCTTCGTTAGGGCTAAATGAAAGAAAAAGATACAAAAATTTTGGAATCAACAAAATATTAAAATAAAAATTATTATGAATATAAAATCATATAATTATTATGAAATAAAATATATTATTATGAAATTTCAAAACACTTGTTATTTCATAATAATATAAGGAAGTATACATTCCAGGCGGACTGGAAACAAGTTACTAATAAATATAACCAGATGTGATAAGGTTCTAAATACAGATCAAGACTAATAAATTATAGGAGACTATTCATTAAAAATAGTTATAAATATGGTAAAGAGGTTGGTATAAAAGGTAGGACAGAGAGGTGAGCTATAGTAATATTTAAAAGGGAGATATTTGGAGAAAATTGATAAAAATAAACAATAAGCATAGGGCTGTCAGATAGAAACACAGCGAACGAGTGAGAAAGAAGGGAGAAGTCAGGTATAGAAATGTCCCCGCTTCCTAGGCTAACCCTTCCGAAGGGTAAGATTTTTTATAAATACATAAATAGGATTAGAGGATTATTTTTAGCCATACATTACACAGCAAATATTAAATTAGTCTTCGACAGAGTTATACATATTTGTCGTGACTTAAATAATGGATGATCAATATGATATAGACAAGGTCCTATCTATATATTATAAAATATCTTCTTATTAACTCTTTTTAATATACTTTGTAAATATAACGATTGCTTTGAAATGTTTTTATTTTAATGTTTTGTTAATTCTAAATTTGTATCTTGTTCTTTCATTTAGCCCTGACGAAGCCCAGCAAAGTGGGGCGAAACGTTGGTTAACAATAAATAGATCACATCTTCCTACGATCTACTGCATACGGCCAACTATCTTCTTGGAATATAAATAATATTATTATTTATATATTTGACTAAATTAATAATAAACCAACTAATCAATCTTAAACAATTTATTTCCCTGTCTGTGAGTTCTATTGCTTGTAAAAGTTACTAGTAATAAACACTTGCTAAGAGAATTAAGAGAAGTGATTTTATTGCTTAGGCCATTTGTACAAGTGATGAGGTGAATACAATTTAGATTTTAAATGTTTTTTATGTAATAAAATAGGTTGTAAAGGGGCCTCTGTATCTCAGCTGAATAATAGGATTGGTCGGGGTGATGAGATGAGATGTGTAATGGGGCATGCCGCGGGTCTTGATGGGCTCTGAACTGTGAACGGCTCCCAGCTCCAGGCCTTGCCTTCAATATCCCCGCAATATTTCGTTAGCTGATATCATTTTGTATCATAAATATGTATCCGCTATTGTAAAAGAAACAGAGGAGTCTTCTTAGTACCTTTTATCAAGTTACAAATATGTAATAAGTGTTATTTGATTCAATATTTATTATGTTTTGGAATAAAACATTGTAGTTTTAATAAAACTTAAAATCAGTTTTTAATACAAATAATTAGTTGTAATCCTACAACTTAAGTGTTTTATTTGTTAATAAACTAATTATTATTTTTTTTAATTTTAACACATAAATGTTACTTTTTTATATCTTTTTATTATTTATTCTTATTTTTATATATATTTATATATCTATCTATCGTTACTTTTATCAATTATATGCCATATATATTACAAGTTTGTATTATATTTATTTAAAATTAATATTAGTTGTATTTTGTATTGCAGTTGTGCTTTATTTATGCTAAAGAAGGGAGTAATAAAGAAAGGAAAAAAGAGGAAGGTTAAATTGGGTTGAAATAGAAACTATATAAAAAAAAAAAAGGGAGCGGGGTGGACAAGGAAGAAAGAGAAAAAAGAGGGATTAACAAAAAAAAAAAACTAATAAACTATAAAATACTTATATGGCATATATATTGGAAGTTTATATTATATCTATTTAAAATTAATATTAATTGTATTTTTAATTACATTTTTGAATTGCAAGTGTGCTTTATCTATGTTGAAGAGGGAAGTAATAAAGAAAGGAAGAGGAAGGTCACATTGGGTAGAAAGAGAAACCATGAAAAAAAGGGGGATAGACAAGGAAGAAAGAGAAGAAATAGGGATTTACAAAATAATAATAAAGTATAAAAAGAAGAAGAAAAAATCAATAAAAAAGAATAAAAAGATAAACGAACCTGAAGTTCTTTCATTGAAGATCTTCATAGAAAGATGAAAAAAAAAAATCATATACTATAATTATATATTATTTACTTTTTATGTCTATATGTTGTAAGATTAAAAAAAAATTGTCCGATTAGATTTGAATAAGTATGCTGTGTAGCTAGCAGTCCAATGGAGTTGGGAAGCACAACTTTGTTGCTTTTGAATAAAGTGTTTCTCTCTCTATTCTGTTATTATATTTCTTTTCAAGGCTTTATTTTACACCTTTTATCCACTTCTTCCTTCTTTCAGGAATACTGAGATCTCAAAAAATCTCTAAAAAATCTGAATCTAAGGGCGTACAATTCCATGATAACGCAAGCTCTCATATTCAGTTGCGAGACCTAAGTCCTTAAAGGACCCTAGAAAACAGAATCGAGAGATTATAACAGAAAGTCCTCTATACAATTACAGAAGCGTTGTTGGATCAGAGCCTTAACACACGGAGGAGAAGAACTAGCTGTTTGCAGAGATTGATCAATCAATATCTCACGATATGATGGCAAAGAAGTTAAGATGGGCGAAAGAATAGAGTTAAGATAAGGGTGGATCATGTGGCTCGAAGCAATCCATTAGGACGCCTCTACACAACAATGAATGCCAGTATAGAAGGAGACAACAT
Organism: Halyomorpha halys; assembly: GCF_000696795.3. Taxonomy (NCBI): domain Eukaryota; kingdom Metazoa; phylum Arthropoda; class Insecta; order Hemiptera; family Pentatomidae; genus Halyomorpha; species Halyomorpha halys. The sequence goes on along the minus strand of NW_027107118.1, from coordinate 367,484 downwards.
TGGAGTCCAAAAACCAGATGGATAGACAGAATCGGATTTGTCGATTCGGCTAACGTTTAGGGCTCTTGTTGGATAAGGGGTCTCTTTAGTTAACTAATGAAATCATTTAAAGTTAGGAGAAGGTACCAACGAGTACTGATCTTTATCTTACCATTTTTATAGTTCTGCAAGATATCACATTTGCTGGTTTCTTGAACCTGAAGACGAAGAAAAAATTGAGCTAAAAAGTTTATGAAAGTATTCTATCTTTTACAAGATGGAATGAAAGAATCAAGGAAGGATTTCTCTTAGACGCAACGGTTGGAGGATATATTACGGAAAACATCATATGTCAAAAATTTATCTCTTTAATTTATACACTAAGGCTTGAACAATATATAGGTTTAGGCAATTGCTAAGAAAAGTTAAAATGCGTTGTGAGTTTGTAAGACCCGTAAGCCTACAGGTGGCAACTCACACCAACCAAGCATAGGACTGATGAACCTACCCTGTGTACTTTAATCGATAATCACGCAGTGATACAGTACTTCAGGAAGTAAAATGGTCACCTGGAAGTTCGGTCTAGGGAGGGTCTACTTCAGAGAAAGAAATATAGATCCCCGGGCGTCTGCTGACCATGAACCATCATAATTCTTCTGATCCAGAACGATTCATCACTACTGACTGCCGCAACGTGAGGTTGGGTTAAATCCTGCAGGCTATTTTACTCCCACAAGTAATAATATCTCTATGAGGACCGATGAGGACCAAAACATGTGTCCAATGATATCCTCGGTGGGAAGTAGTTGAGGGAAGGTGCTGTGCTACAAACTATAACAATATGGGTTTAAATCCGGCAGTAGAAGATAATTATTTAATCTGTTGCTGTAAGTTCTTTGTTTTCTGAAGTCCTCCTTAGGTCCACACAGCCTTTAAAAGTAGTTACCCTTAGCTGGAGAAAAATCTGTAGATTGAGCGTGATCTTGAAAAAATCCCCTCCTCTTATAACCGTTGTTCCAAAAACAGTACTTCCCTACAACCCCTTTATGGGTCGTAGGGGTTGACATTATTATTACTATTGTTATATTACGTTTTAATAAGAATTATTTTTTGAATTAAAAAAAAATTAAAATATTTTTAAAGAGTAAATGTTTTATATTTATTATATAACTTAATTAATGCATTCCATGAAAATGACTAGTCTCCTTCCAGGATTTGTAATATATCCTCTAAACTATTCCTTAAAGTTATATTATTTAGTAAAATTTATACAAATTTTAAAATACCTAGTTTATTTTCTCTTCTTTGTTGTAAATTAAATATTTTCGCACTTATCATAGCCAAGAAGTGCAATTAGTTGGAATATAAATATTCATAACTTAGCTCAACTCGGCCCTAAATAACAGATAGCCTCAAAAGGGCCTTTTCATTAAAATACTAATTACATAAAGGGTCCTTCCTCCTTAACGAAGCACTCTTCAACTTTTTAGGACTTCTTTTTGTAGCTGAAGTAGGAATGGTTCTCATGATATGTCTACTTCATAATTACTCCCAAGTCACTCCAAATATCAACCATACGGCTTGGTCGGCATTCAGTTCTTTTGAATTCTATACAAATTTTTATATTACTATTTTTCACTTAATAAATATAATTTAAAAATCGGCTTTGTTGAATCGTATTTCATTATACTTGTGTTAAGATAGAATAATTATCAGATAACCGTTATCAGTAGAATAAACAACTCTTCCGATGGGTTAGATCAATTCAAATTAGTCGCGCGTTTACACGAGTTCTCAGCTCTCTAGAGCTGTCCATATGGCCTATTGCCCATATAGATATTCTACTGAGGATAATTTGATATTGAAATAAACAAGGGAGCCATTTAATAAATAATAACTCAAGAGATATTTTGGAACATTATGTCAGCTAAAAAAAAGAAGAAAAAAAGTACTTAACGAAATAAATGCTTAACATTCCAGCACCATAATACAGAGGGGAAGCTGGGTCTGACTTCCGGTATCGAAGTGGGTCAGCCACCTCTTCATCTGTCCCTAATATCCGGGAGGCACGTGGGTTTGAAAAAAAAATACCCCTGAAGGGGGCTCTGGAAAATTTGACTTGCAAATGCTGTTTTCCCTTTTCTAACGGGATAATAATGTTATTTAGAAACCGAATTTACGTAAACGTCGTTTAGCATACCGATGCTTGTTCAGGTCAATATTTACCAAAAGGTCATGGGTTCAATGCTACTGAAAGGAATGAATAAAGGTGGGAGAAGTACTAGATAAAAAAAAAACAAATATGAACATAAAGATATCAAAATGTGAAACATAATTAAAATGTATTGCTGTTGCAGAAAAGTTTTTCGTTATAACTTTATTTCTTGACATCGCCTGCAGGAAAAAAAAATGAAACAGGTGAATATAAGTACTTCAAAATATAATAATATAATACATAATATAATATAATATAATAGAGCCTACTCTCATTTTCTCTTACTATTATTGATTTTATTGTTAATATATTTTTGGAGCGAAACTACACATTCAGCTACATTTATTTCTTCCAGAGAGCACTACCAATATATAATAATGTTGTATAATGTTGATTCATTGATTAAATTGTAAATAGTTGATGTTTCTAATGTATAAACCATGTAAATTATATTATCCCAATAAATAAACGTAAAAAAAAGGTAAACTAATTTTTACGAGCCGCACCTTTCACCGGCCTTTCCATTCTTACCAGATTAATTACTCTTGGGAAATATGAAATAGTCACATTATAGTCTATTTCAAGCCATCAACACATAGCAAGCATGCATGTATAGTTTTAGATGTTTTCAATCGCCGGCATATGCACATAATATTTTTTCCTTTGTATATATTTGTAATTTGTTTGTTTTATATGTTTCAGGAGGTAGGAAAAAGAAATAGTTACATCAAACCAGTATATTATGCCAATATTTACTGACGTTTTTTATTTCAAGCTAATTCCAATTGGATTTCAAATCCTCTACCCCTGTATTCCTATCGTAAGTACCTACGGCTAATTCCGTAAGACTTGCAACCACCTTCGCGACTGCAGGCTAGTTCCTTGCAGAGCGAAACTTCCTTCCTGCAAGAACCTACAGCTCGTTCCCGTAGACGCACCTCGACACTTTCATAAATCTCCCTCTTTATGTAGATCATTTGCATATAATCTATGTTTACCACCTTGATCATTATTAATTACCTGTTTTTAGTATTATCTCCAAGATGCAATCAAAAGTCAAATATGATCATAAAAATTAATGCGCTCATCTCTTAAGAAAATTCTCACTAACTAATGTGAAGAAGAACGGTTTGGCATGTTGTATGAGTGATATATTATATACGTAGATATTTCCTATAAATTCTGTATCGGTAAAAGATTCCTAGAAGATATGAAGCAATGTATAAGAGTAAAATATCTTGGCTTAGTTCGCTTGGCTAGATATCGACAACATATCTCGAATGATATGTCGGAATTCCATGGCCCAGCTATGCGATCGGCTTCATATCCATGATGCCTTTCTTCAATATTCTATAGTATCCTTATTTATATTTAGTATATGTATAAATATTTATATGGTATATAAATATATACACTAATATATATTGCTTGAATATTGGCAAAACTCAATATAATTTTTTTTTGGATTTTTGGCTTAACGAGTTTCGAAGAAAGTGTAGCTTCACCATAGAGAGTGGCACATCTTCATTTTCTATAATTTTCCACCAAACAAAAGATGTGTCGGTATAAAATTGAACTCAATCTTTCTTGAACAACGGCATAAGTTTAGTTTTTTTCATTATTTTCATAAGTTTTTTTTATGTTAACCCATTTGCTTTGTGGCAAGTTGCAAGCAGTTTTTTTTTTGTTTTTTTTTTGTAAACAACAATATATTTGAACCTCAACCTGTTCTGAACTTTACGATTTTTGATTTGAAATCAACAACACAACTTATTATGTTGTGCGAGGAAGACGAAGTGGTGCGTGAAGTAAATGAGGTTGGTAGTTCAGGGCTCATACACTTAAAAAACAAAAAAAAAAATAAACAAATGACGGAATTGATTTCATTGTTACAGTGATAATTGTGCTGACCAACAAAAAAATCAATTAGTTATAAACCTGTATCAGTAAGTCGATACGTAAATCGATTCATTCGAGTATTCTAAAAAATCATATTTCATTTCATAAGCAATTTAAGAAGTAAGGTCTAATGTTAGAACTGCTTTGCGTGGTGAAACCGTTATGAACCTAAGGCATTCTTACTTAAAAAATCGTACTTTAGCAAAAAAAAAAAAAAAATAAATGCAACATTTTGACACGATAAATAATAATCATATCCCGAAATTTTAATATTTGATCAATAATAAACTGAAAAATTTTAATTTTTTTTTTACTGTAACTGTGTATTATATAAAAAAGGTTTAAGTGGTCACTGTGGTTTTTTCACATTATTCTCTCAGTGAAATGAAAAATTTCTCTATTATATAAAAACGTGTAATATACGTAATAATCGTGTAATATTTTATTTTACTCTCTCAGTATTTTAAAACTTAAAAACTGTTATAATAAATTGGGACAAGACGGCGAGTAGAAATCCTTAAGCCCGAACAGTACCCTTCGTTATTTAAGATCTTTTTTAGTTCTGTCATTGCACATTCTTCTTTTTTTTTTTTTTACGTAAATTCTGTGTTTTTTTTTTCTTTAAATATCCAATAAATTACATTTTTTTAAATAATTTATTTATTGTTATTTACAACTGAATAAAAATATATACAACAACTAAATTTGCTGTTAGTGATAAAATGACATGATACAAAAATGTGGAGAATCTACTCATTGATAGAACTCCAATAACATTTCTGTAGGAGAAGATCCCGAAGCCATCTTTTTTTCAGACGCCTAGGAGGATTATCAGGTGATGAAAGAGAAGCCAGGTTAGAAACAAGTAGGTTTGGATGGTCGGGAAGTTTATCATTGAAAGATTGGTTCTGGCCAAATCGGCAAAATATGTAACATTAAGCTATTTACGGATGATTTTATTGGTAACATACTAACGAACATGATTTTACGAATGATTGTAAGGATTGGATACGAGAGGAATTCGAAGGTTTATTGGAGCCCCTAATTTCAACTCCGTATGTCCAGATAGGCCTTATTATAGTATTTTGTAATGCAATGGATGTTTAGACCGTTTGTCTAGTGTGAGTTGTAATAGTCGAAATCAACGAGCAGTTTCCTTTCTTTTCAGTCTTGTATGAGGATTTCATGTCATTGGTAAGTCCAAATGTAGTCCTAAGTAAAGGATCTGTTCTCCAGAGGTAAGTGGGGTATCTCTGTTGGTAAGGATACTGTTGGGCAGGAAGTCTCGGGTTTACGACGAAAGTTAAATGTGATTTGGATTAACTGGAATTCATTTTAATCCTTTAGTTTTGACACCATTCTTCAAGGAAGGTGATAGGGGACTGCAGGGTTTGGGATACAATGAAAAGATCTTTATGCATAGATAAAAGACATGTGTCATCGGCATACGTGGTGAAGACTGTAAGGATGCTTTATCTGATGCTTTATTGGGTTATCAGTTGTAAAACTATATAAAGAACAGGATAAATTATACAACCGTGAGGTACACCAGCAGACTGAGGAAAGACGAATGAACAAGCACTGTTGTGATTAATCTTCCTGTAAAATTAATATTATGTCAGATGTGCCACTATTGTAGAAATTAACAGCGATTAAGTACATTCATGTATAGAAATATTCTACAGGAATTTTTATTATAAATATCTTAAAATCTAAAACTCATAACAAAAAAAAACAACATAATAATCAGGTTAAGGAAATGAACACATCTCGAAGACCGAAAATTATATTGCGCCTGGGGAACTAACTTTCATCTTTCAATAAATTGCTGAGAGAAAAAGTGTTCCATTTGAGTTAGTGCCGTTGTCATGACAATTCAATATCCATGAAAGCCATAAAGAAAACGTATTTTTCAACCAAGTATTTTACCAGAACGGAGCCAGAGAGTGAAGGGTAAAGTTTAACTAATTAATTAAAAAATAAATTAATAATTGTATTAATTATAATTAATAAATTAATTTTAAAAAATCTGTTATTACTGAATGGATAATTGCTTATTGTAGTTGAATGAAGGAGACTCAGAGGATTGATTGATTGATACAGATTGAAAGCAGCTAATTTCTCGGTAAGTTGGCTCAATCAGTTCAAAGTTTTGATAGCGGCTCGATATAAACATTAATTGAATCAACTCAAATCTAATTCATCCTGTCTGTCGTTAATTCATAAAAAATATTTTGTATAACCTTTAGTAAAGAATATACACCAATGGAGTGTACAATACAATACAAAAGAATATACACCAATGCAGAATACAATAAAATACAAAAGAATATACGCCAATAGAGTTTTTATATAAGAAGATGGTCAGGGTTGCGGTCAAAAGAGAAACAAGAATAATTCACAACTATTTATTTTCGGACGTTTCGCCCCACTTGACTTCATCAGGGCTAAAAAGATACAAAATGATACAATGATAAGAATAAAAATACAAAGATAAGATACAATGATAAGAATAAAAATAAGTAACAATGGCAAGAGTAATACATATTTTTTATAAAAATACGTAAAATATAAAGTTAAAAAAGTACACAAGATGTACATAAAACAAAAACAATACGGGGAAGGAAAAACAAGAGAGAGAGATTAAATAATCGTAACATACGTTGTTTTTTTTTCCTTCCCCGTATTGTTTTTGTTTTATGTATCTCCTGTACTTTTTTAACTTTATATTTTACGTATTTTTATAAAAACATTTTTACTCTTGCCATTGATACTTATTTTTATTCTTATCATTGTATCTTATCTTTGTATTTTTAGTCTTATCATTGTATCATTTTGTATATTTTTAGCCCTGATGAAGCCAAGTGGGGCGAAACGTCGGAAAACAAATAGTTGCAAACTATTTATGTTTCTCTTTTGACCGCAACCCTGACCATCTTCTTATATATCAATTTTTACGGTCAACTATATATACATATATACAATAGAGTTTTTTTTAATTGAAATCGTTAAAGCCATTTTCCAGAGAATCAAACACACACATAGTAATGATAAAGGCTTGGTGAACCCAAACTTTCAATGCCGATACATCTGACCAGTGACGCCTGCCCAAACCCGAATTATAAATCTATCTGAATCATATTTACCAGGTGCAGATCCCTCATTTCGGCGATGTGTAGCCTTCTAGATCCTCCATTAACTCATCCTTTTACTGTCCGAATCTTTTATATAATGCTTTATTTTCAAAAACCTTAAGGCGCTCTTGTTCCATTGGTATAAAAGGCCACGTTTTGCATCCATAAAAACAGTGAGAAGGATAATAGTTTAATAGATTCTAACTTTAAAGTTTCTGAACAGAATGCGTCCTATGCGATTTCGAAATCGAAAAAATACACGTTTTTCCGGGCTCTAACCTCGCTTTTATTTTCTCATCAATTTCATTCATTCTAGTAACCGTAGAAACTAACTATTGCTCTTAGAATCCCTCAACCTGTTCAAATGTATTTCTTTCTATATCTATATCACCCGCAATACTTATATGTAACTGCCCATCGAACCTTAGAGATCTAACCTCATCCGTTCCTCATCCCTATGAACTATGCCCTCCTTCGTTCGTAGTTCTAATACTCTCCCAACATTCAAATCCCGTATCTTCGACCGTCTTTTATCCACCCAATTCCGGAAGAATAACAATTGAATGTTTCAAACAAAGTTTATATATTTTTTGTACTTAATGTTTCAGTCATTCGTTCCTTTCTCATTGATAGATTTTTCCAAGTAAACCACAATGGTTCCTATTCATCCCTCTATTCTCAGTCCCCTGGTGTTCCTCAAGATAGTATCCTTGGTCCCATCCTCTACACCGTCTATACAGCTGACATTCCAACCAATCCTAAGACTATCCTCACAACGCATGCCGATGACACATGTGTGCTCGCTGTTAATAATAACCCATTAATTGTATCCCATATCACAGCCCTCGAAGATTGGTGTCGTAATGGGAGGATTAAGATTCCATAATTCCAACAAATCCCATCAAATCACCTTTACCCTTCGTCGTTAACCTACTGACTGCCCTACAGTTTCATTTAATGATGTTGCTCTTACCCCTGTTGAACAGACCCGCTACCTTGGACTACATTTGGACAAGCGATTAACCTGGAATCCTCACACCAGACTGAAAATACAGGAAACTGAACGTCGATTTCGACTATTACAGCACTTCCTAGACAAACGGTCTAAACTTCCAACACATTACAAAAGACTGATCTACATGACTGTAATAAGGCCAATCTGGACATCTAGAGTTGAGTTTTGGGGCTCCACTAAACCTTCGAATTCCTCTCGTATTCAATCCTTACAATCCAAAATCCTTCGTAAAATCCTCAATGGTCCTTAATTTGTCACAAATAAAATCATACTTAAAGACCTTAATGTTCCCTATGTAACCGATCTAGCCCGAACCAGATATCTCTCTTCAAACCCCCTAGTTTCGACCATTGCTTCCTTTTCCATTCCTACCAATCCTCCAAGCCTCTAGAAAAGAAAATAGCCATGAGACCTGCTAATGTAAAACTTCATTAGAGTCCTACCAATGGGTAGTTTCTCTACTCACCTGTAATACTCCATTTTAACTGAGATCAAATTTACTAAATGTATTATAATGTACAGTTGTAAATAGCAATAAATAAATAAAAATCTTTTACTTTTTAAACAAAATAATTTTATTTTAATCAAACGGGCTAAGTGACTCAAAAGTAAAAAAAATATGGATTTCGCTTCTAAGAATGTTATTGAAATAATTTAAATCAATTTTAAACTTTACGAGTAAGTTTATTTAAAAAAGTTGAAATGTTCCTTTTAATAAAACAATAAAAGAGAAAGTATAGTCTAAGTTTATAGCTTATGACGTCTATGCTATAATTATTATTATTTTTTTTAAATACACTTTCTTTACACCGGTCCCTTAAGAAGAGAAGGGAAGTTCTGAGAAATTTACGACTGATCCTTAGACAGTGTCCTTAATGCCCGCTGGTCCGTAAAAAATCATCTTTTTACTAACAAAGACAGAAACTGGATTTAATGACATCATTTATTTCAGGTAATAAGGAACCCTCTTTTTATTGGCAGGAGCAACTTCAATCTTTATCCTTGTTTCTTTTTGGTTTTTACGATCACTCTTGTTATTTAATTATTTTTTATGTTATAAGTCCTTTTTATCTAGTTACAGAGATTATCTATTAACAAAAATAAAAAAATAGTCGTTATTCAACCTCTGCGTGCGGGTAGCTAGCCAGAAGGGCGCTCCTTTGAGAAAATTCTTCACCACCATACTTTCTTGAAGGCTAAGAGGGTCCTCCCAGACTATTGGAGGGCATGGGGAGTTCCAGGGAAAGCTGCATAGCTTTGAAAAGAACATCGACCCTCGGTACCCCACGTGGGTAGTTACTGAAACAGCAGAACACGTTGTAGTAGATTGCTAGATCGGTTACATATGAAATATTAAAGTCTTTATGGATGATTTTATTTGTGAAAAATTTGGGAGGATTAAGGATTTGACGAAGGATTTTTGATTTAATGAGTTTCCTGTCTTTTCACTCTTGTAAGTAACGTAAAATTAACCCATCTCTACATGTATTTTTATCTCATCTACTACCTATCATATATAGAGATATGTTTATGGACAATTATTCTTATTTGATAAAGTGTTGTGAACTACGATCCCTGAGCAGACTAGCAATCCACTCACATGAGTAGATAATAGCGCACGCGAGGGCGAGCAATCAGTGGAGTCCCCAGTCACCGTCGATAATGTATCTACTGAACACTGCCAAAGGGCACATACGACATCCCGTGAATAATGTCGAAATAAAAAATATGCAATGATGAATATAATCTTCTCAATTAGGAAGCAATTAATAATAATCAATCAATAATTAAATACGACATTTTTTGTGAACTGTTTCAATATAGTACCTATGAAATTAATTTTTTAAGTGAATTATGTTTTATAACTGCTATTTTATGATATTTATTTCTCTGCGGTAGAAAAAAATTTTTTAAACAAAATTAAAAGTTCTCTTTTTAAATTTTACTTATTTCATTAAACGATATCATATTCACAAAAAATTATAAAAACATAATGAGGCTAGAAGTAAAGTAAATCAACTCTTAGGAAAAAACATCTCATTTAGTTCATTGAGACTATTAATTGCTGTGGCTAGATTGTGAACTTGTCTGACCCAGTCAATAAGGAGGGAGGGAAGGAGAGAGAGAGAGAGAGAGAGAGAGAGAGAGAGAGAGAGAGAGAGAGAGAGAGAGAATTTACAAGTGTTATGCAATATATTATTTATGATAATCTAATTAAACCATCAGTTTATATAGATCTTCATTTCAGATGTAATAGGCCAGGTCGTAACTGACTTCTTAAATAAAATGGCTGGATGGTATTCAAGAGCGTAAGGCAGACAGGTAACTCGATTATGAGGATCATTGAATTAATGCGGGGCTAGAGTGCGGCCTAGTGATGGGCCTGTGCTTCCGTGACTATTGGTCGTTATGCCTCCTTCATCAAGCAGCCAGGAAGTGGAAATGATAAGAGAGATTTGAGACAAGGCCTGGGGAAAACAAAATCGGATAATGATAATGATGTCGAAAGAAACGTTCGAAGATCGATTATTTTTTATATCGAGGCAGAACATAGTTACACTAAATTATTAAAGTCATTAGGTATCATAATTACGAAGAAAGAATAAGGAATTAGAAGGAAAAATGGTAAGGAATAGAATAAAATATAGTTAATATATATTGCGCAAGTGGTAAAAAACAGACGAAGTTTCTAATTGGATATAGATGCTTTCGAAGATGAATTTTTTGTCATGGTATCGCATTGTGGTTAATATGAAGATATTGTCAAAATTGAAAGATTGGCTTAAGTATAAGGAGTGTTCAGAAAGTTTTGAAGCAGAGGAAATAGATTACTTATATTGCGTGATGAGGTCTTCGAGAAGTTTGGTTTCGCCAATGTAAGAGGAATTACAATTAGGAGTGGAACAAGAGATGTATATGACATGGAATCTATATAAAAGAGGAATATGGTCCTTGAGATATGAGTAGTGTTGACAGTTTATTGTGAGATCTGAAAGTAAGTCGAAGGTTGAAGATAGAGGAAAATAAAAATGTTTTGATATTATACGAAAGAAAGAAAGTAGTTATCTGTATAAGGGGATAGAATGGAGTTATGGATAACCAGCAGAACATGGGAGTCGATTTTTGTAGTTATGGATCAGTTTTTTAATGCTATTGGAGGGAAAATTGTTATAATTATTAGGTATCGATCAAAATGACAATAACGAAAAGAATGAACCACATTATTTATACAAATTTACGCAATTAGAACAAGAATACTTATCACAGTTTTATTCTACATACGTATTTAACATTTGTGTAACGTTTCGGCCCACTCTATTGGCCGTCTTCATCTTCACCCCAGTCAAAATATTAAAATATTTTTTCAAACATTCAACTCCTGAAAGTATTTGTGAGAGCTTATTTGAAGTTCTGCTTATTTTCAGCTTTTTATTTACTTTAACCAACTTTTTCAGGGCTTATAAATATTTATTTAATCTCCATGTAAAATTGTCAATTTTTTGCTTATTTAGCCATATTTTACTTTTATCCAGTTAGTTAGAAGAAGAAAAAAAAATGGTTTATTTATAAAAACTGAACTTGAAATTTAAATTAGTTACGCTTTCCTGAGATCAAAAATGGCGTATATATACATATATACATATAAGAAGAGAAGATATTCGTAGTGTGGTCATGAGAGTGATAATGAACACAAATAAGTGAAACTTAATAATTTGTGCCAACGTCTCGGCTTAAATTAGCCTTCATCAAGGCTGAGGTAACAAGCATATTATAGAGAAAAGGAAAAAAGAAATTATGTAGATAACCGATGATACTAAAATGAATAAGTCATTAAAAAATAATAATAATCCATTTGCTGGTCGTCAGAAATCAATTAGTGCCTGTATTTATCCAATTTTTCATAATACAAATATAATCAATAGAATGAAAAGATTGCATGCATGCATACCTACGTGTTAGCTATCGATGTCGTTAGTCCAGGAGCGATAGATAATTTATTTATTGAAATAAATCCTTAATGGGCTTCTCTATCATGATATTTAGGAGGAAAATAGTCGAAGCAATTTTTAAAAGTTTTAGAAAAATTTGGTACGTAGTAAGTAATCATCATTATGAAGAGGTTAGGAAATGTTTTGAATTTCAGTAATCTTTAACATGGCTGATGTTTGATTCAAATATCTTAAAAAATCAAGGAAATAAAGAGTTTGAACGTAATCTAACGAATTATGAACATTTAAAATATTAACGAATACCTATTTTCAATCCTATAAATATAGTACTAAAATAGAGTGGGGGAAAATATTAAAATAGTCTATATAACATGGGTTGTGGGAGTGGTTAGCTCATTGGCAAAGCAATGGACTACAAACTCCAAGGAATTTGAATCTTCCTGTTGCAAATAATTATTATCTGTTACCTGTAATCAGACCTGTGGGTTCAGGTGATTTGGAGCAAATCACCTTCTTGTACAACCGTTGTTCTAGTAGCGGTAGTTCCTTATAGAAAATGCACCCCTGACCTTCATGGGTTGTAGTGGTTCACAGATTTAATTTTTTTTTAATATGGATTAAAGCAACAACAAGCTCTTATGATTTAATCTAATATGTAAAAATCAATATTTTTTACATGATGGAAGATTGGTGATTGACTGTGTGTATTAATAAATAGAATGTGGTCCGGGTGCGGTCAAATTAAACTCCAATTGTAATATTTTATCTAATATTTTTATTTGAGCCAATGTTTCGCCCCACGTTGCAGGGCTTCGTCAAAGCTAAAAAATAAAAAAGATACAAACACTTAGCATAAGTACAAAAAAAAAGTGTGAAAAATAACAAGGGCATACAATGAAACGTAAAAATAAAGGGTTTTAAAAAATAAATTAAAACGGTAATAGTAACAGATAAGAGAGGAAATATTAAAGAAAGTACAAATTAAGAGATGAAAAGGGATAAGAATAAAATCAAATTTAAATAAGAGAATTATTATCCCTTTTCATCTCTTAATTTGTACTTTCTTTAATATTTCTTCTCTTTATCTGTTACAATTGCCGTTTTCATTTATTGTTTAAAACCTTTAATTTTTCTTGTTTAATTTTTACGTTTCATTGTCTACAGTATACTTCAATAATGTTGCCCTTACTCCTGTTGAACAGATTTTCTTGAAATTCCGCTACCTTGGAATACATCTGGACAAACGACTAACCTGGAATCCTCACACAATACTGAAAAGACAGGAAGAAACAGCTCGTCGATTTCGACTATTACAGCACTTACTAGACAAACGGTCCAAACTTCCAACTCATTACAAAAGACTGATTAACATGACAATTATAAGGCCTATCTGGACATACGGCGTTGAGCTTTGGGGCTCAACTAAACCTTCGAAGTCCTCTCGTATCCAATCCTTACAATCCAAAATCCTTCCTAAAATCCTAAATGCTCCCTGGTTTGTCACAAATAAAATATCCACAAAGACCTTAATGCTTAATAATTTGTGACCGATCTAGCCCGAACCAGATATCAATCCTTCCATTACAAACTCCCTAAACATTCAAACCCATTATTTTCTAATCTTGCTTCCTCTTTTATTCCGGACAATCCTCCGAGGCGTCTGGAAAGAAGATGCCCTCGAGACCTTATATTGTAAAAATGTTTTTAGAGTGCTACCATCGGGTAGATTCTCCACATGTTTTTATCATGTCATAATATCACTTACAGTAAATTTACTTGATGTGTATATATGTATACAGTTATAAATATCAATAAATAAATTATTAAAAAAAAAAAAAAGTTTGATTTGACCGCACCCGGACCATATTCCATTTATCAATATTGTGTTTTTACTTACCGTTCATCTGAATTTGATGAGGCTGCTAAATGTTCAGGATTTTACCGGTTTCCAATTCCAATTTATTCAGTATAAAAAAAAGTTATGAACGAAATCAAGCATTTTTGGCGCATAGCTCAAAAAGATTTTTTCATAGTTATTATAATCCAATCGATTTATCAATCATCCGATATTACCAATCAAAAAAATTACTGATTCTTTTTATTGACTAAAAATTAAAAAACAAATAATAACATAGTTACAATTTCAGTAAATTAGGTTAAATTTTTTTTTTTTTAATGAAATAGTATATCATCGTCTGAAGTCTTCAAATACCATTTTTCAAGTTTTTTAAAGTTGATTCATTTTCATGGGGATTTTTTGGCTCATATAATCGTTCATAACTCTTCTGCATTTTAATGATGAACGTCAGCTCTTTTAACCTACATTAGATCCCTATAAGGGCTTAATATCCCCGAAATATTAGTTTCAAATATAGAAAAACTTTTCAATCATTTTATTTTAAATATCATCGTATTAAAAATAAATAAAATCGTAAACCACTGCCAAGTTTAGTGTAGATTCGCTGAATTGTTTAAACGTTATTTCTATTTTTTTATCATATATTTGTATTATTTACTACTATCAACTAAATGGATATAATAACCAATTGATTTAATCAATAATCCAATGAGTAGTGAAATAAATGTAATTATTTACTTTCGAATTTTCAATTATACTGAATTAATCTATTTATTAATTAATCTAGCTTTTGTGATACAAAAACGGGTCTTTAGTAGAATTATAAACAAGCAATCGTTGTTGCATTTTGAGGCATAAATTCATTACACAACAAGGAAGAGATTCAGGCTTATCATTAGTTAATTATACTATATATATATTATGAGTTCGCTACTCAATAAACAATTAGTCATAATTGGTAAATATCTCGTAATTAATTCAAAAATTCAATTAGTTCCTTCTAAAGGATTTAGGTTTCAGTCAATTATTTATTCAAATAATTGAACAACCACATTCATTGCAATGTATAAATTTAGCATAATCCCATAATAGCCTTACTATATTATAAATTGAAACTTTTCCTAATGAACACTTCCCTATTGCAGACATTTTTCGATTATTGGATTCATTGCTTTAATATATTTACTATATTCATATTAAAAAAAAAAAAAAGAAGAAGAAAGTAGAGATAAAATAAACGTCTTGAAAGAATAAATATAAATAAAAATGATATTAAATGATAATAAATGGGCAGAGAACAAAAGATTTAATATCATTATTATTATCTTTATTTATATTTATTCTTTCAAGACGTTTATTTAATCTCTACTTTCTTTTTCTTCTTTTTTTCCCTCTGTATAGTTTTTATTTTATGTACGTCTCCTGCACTTTTCTAACTGTTTATTTTACGTATTTTTTAAAAAATTTTACTCTTGCCATTTCAATGTTTATTCAAGTTTATTTTATATTGATATTATTTTATGTCTTCCTTCCTTTTATTTATTTGTAATTTCTTATCACTTTATTTTTACATAATATTTATCCTACCTTAAATTACCTTATTGTTGTAATATTCTCATTTTTTTGTATCTTTTTAGCCCTGATGAAGCCCTGCAAAGTGGGCCGAATCGTTGGACATTAAAATAGTTATAAACTATTTGTTCTTTTTTTTACCGCAACCATGACCAACTTCTTATATATACAATAATATAATTGTTTAAAGAAAATATTTAAAATAAATTGTATTGAGAGTATAGTTAATTATTAATTGAAAAAAGAAAAAAAATTGTTGTATCTTTGTTTATAAATGTTGAATTGCATATCCAATCATGGATTGCTTAGTGTGCTCTGTAACTTCAATAACCCGATGTATGGTAGAATAAAGTATTTCTCTCTATTTTTTTATTTTCAATGCCTGTTATATGCCCGTAATTCTGAAGTCTCTAGTTCCAGAATAAATAAAAAAAATTTATTGAATTATAAGGAATTGATATTATTAGATGTATTTAAAACGTGAACTAAGCAATTACAAACTTGATGATATTGTAATCCCTATCTGTAGAGTCGAGGGCTTAGCTATTATCAAAACACAAAAGTGCTGGCTACACAGGCGGTGTGACAGTGACATATTGCGAGCAATGAGTTATTATTTCCCTCGGGGTCATCCCACCTGGTTCAAACTTTTCCCACCTGTGATCGAATTGTTCGCCTACGATCCGGTAGAGTTTTGTGTCACTTTTGCATTTTATTTGAACGGGATCCCAGAGTTTGAAGGATTGTTTCAATTATCCATGAAATTGAATATCATTGTTGACTAAATCAATATTTATATTATTCCAAACTGAAATTTGTTCCAGCCTAACATTTATATTAACAGAACGAACTATTTATGTTTCGGGTTACTTGCAATTAGAGATTACAATATTGGACCAAAATTTCAATGTATTCGGTATTTTCTAGATCATAATACTGGAAAACCGGGTTTAATAACGCTAGTAGAAATTTTATAAAAAAAAAAAAAAACACACAGTTGTATATTTACCAATTTTATTAGAGAAAGCAAATATCACAAAAAAAAACTTTTGTAACTTACAAATTATAACAGTGTATAAAGAATCACAAAAAAAGTAAAGATTCAAGGAACATCTTATGTATTTAAATCACAACACTCGGTTGTCTTTCTTGATGTCGAACTGGCTTTTGATCGAGTCTGGCACCCAGGACTGCTATACAAGATCCGTGAAGTCCTATCCCCTACATACTTTCTCATTATCCGTTCTGATCTATCCGACAGATTATTTCAAGTAAATTACAACGGCGCTTATTCATCCCTACCGTCAGTCTGCAGGTGTACCTCAGGGTAGTATCCTTGGTGCTATCCTTTATACAGTTTTCACAGCTGACATCCCAACCCATCATAACACTATCCTCACCACGTATCCCCATGACACATGTCTTTTGTCAGTGAACAATGATCCTTACATTGTATCCCAAACCCTCCAATCCCACATCACCACCCTTGAAGAATGGTGCCAAAACTGGAGGATTAAAATTAATTCCAATAAATCCCACCCAATAACATTCACCCTTCGTCGTAAACCCATGACCCATTTAATAATACCCCACTTATTCCTGTCAAACATTTCCTTTACTTAGGACTATATCTCGACAAACGACTGACATGGAATCCTCATACAAGACTAAAAAGACAGTAAACTGCTAGTCGATTCCGACCATTACAATATTTACGAGACAAACGGTCTAACCTTTCAATTCATTACAAAAGACTGATCTAAATGACTACATGACTGTAAAAAGGCCAATCTGAACATTCGGGCTCCACTAAACCTTGGAATTTCTCTCGTATCCAATCCTTACAATCCAAAATCCTTCGTAAAATCCTCAATGATCCTTACTTTGTCACAAATAAAATCATACACAAAGAACTTAATGTTCCATATGTACGAGGCCTAACTAATGTAAAAACTTCATTAGAGTACTACCAATGGGTAGTTTCTCTACACACCTGTATCATTCCATAATAATATAAATCAAATTTACTAAATTTATAATTATGTACAATTGTAAATTCCAATAAAGGTAGTAAACAAAAAATTTTAAATGATGTTTTATTAGATTTTACTGTTTTGTAGGTAGTTTTAACTATATGGATCTCCGAATAATAAATTATCTTTTTTAGCGTTTTGAAACCACTGCAATTTGTATGCCACCTAACTATAGAATCGGGGTGAAATAACTTACTTTTTCTCCTTGGCTCTTGGACCAGGTTTTAGACTGGGCTCAGTGATGAAGCGCTACTCCTTGTGGTATTTGTTATTTATTCTCCGATATATTCCATTACTATTGCAGCTATCAAACTCTTTACTATCGGGAGATCAGCATTCACTAACACTAAACCTCCTCATTACCCCTTTACGACCGCTGACACTACCTCCTCCCTTCCCCTCCCCTCCATAAACCCAGATATTCCATTTGATCCCTCTCCCTTCTCACCCCCGCTGATTTTTCTCCCGCTCGAAGCCACTTAGATCGAAGATCTCCACGTGAAGGACGCTGTTCTTATAGAGGAGCTAAATTCATTAAAGAGCTTTTCCCTGTTAGCAGAACTAATAAACTTATATATATAATGTTTGCTAGAGCAGATCGAGGAGTTTTAGAGGTTAAGCATTAAGGAGGAGATTACCGAGAAGTAATAACCCTCAATCGATCGTTCTTCTAATTCTAACAATATAGAAAGTAAGAG
The DNA here is from genome assembly GCF_000696795.3 of Halyomorpha halys. NCBI lineage: Eukaryota > Metazoa > Arthropoda > Insecta > Hemiptera > Pentatomidae > Halyomorpha > Halyomorpha halys. Next base: position 349,131 of record NW_027107118.1, on the reverse strand, counting down.
TTTAAAACGTCTGCGCTTTTTCAGTGGTGATAATAATAATATTTTTTTTTAATTTATCCTGCCACTATTATATACCAACTAGTATATTAAGAATAATATTACAGGCATCGACAAGAGAACTGTAAAAAATATAAAAAAATAAACAACAATAGTTAATAGAATATGTGCAATAAAAAAGAAAATACATAAAAAAAAACCATATATTATCTCATAAATCAAAACCAAATTCTAACAATGTAAATTAATAAAAATCAAAAACAAATGAATTAAAAATAATTAACTAAAGTAACAATTATTATTTATGTATAAATGATTGACCGTATTATTTCAGATTATAAGGAAGATAGTCCGGGCGCGGTCAGAAAAAATAGTTAACAACTAGTAATTTACCGACATTTCGCACCACTTTGTAGATGTAAAAAAATAAACAACAATAGTTTATACAATATTTGCAATAAAAAAGAAAAATAAAAAAAAAAACATAGATTATCTCATAAATCAAAACCAAATTCTAACAATGTAAATTAATAAAAATCAAAAACAAATAAATTAAAAATAATTAACTAAAGTAACAATTATTATTTATGTATAAATAATTGACCGTATTATTTCAGATTATAAGGAAGATAGTCCGGGCGCGGTCAGGAAAAATACTTATTAACTAGTAATTTACCGACATTTCGCACCACTTTGTAGAGCTTCATCAGTTAAGAGATATCGAAAAACAGCTGACCTTTGACTTTCTTCGATGTCTCTTAGCTGGAAGAACCCTGATGAACGTAGCGAAACGTCAGCAAATAAATATTTTTTAACTATTTCTTCTGACCATCTTCTTCATAATTATTATTTATATACATATTTACAAGTATTAGCCAAAGAAAATCTAAATGAACAAAGCTAGAAAAATAATTATAAATAAATAAGAAGGCATAAAATAAATAATTGATCATAACAAAAATAAATCCTCTAACAAGTCACAAATCCTAAGGTACATAATGTACTCTATTCAATGGCCAGTTATCTTTTCTTTTTTTTTAAATATTTTTATAATTCAACTTTTTTTCCACCACAGTTTCACCCAAAATGAAAAATTAAAACTAAATTATACGATTAGATTGTTACCAATGGGCAGTTTCTCTACACGCCTGTAACACTCCAATTTAACTTAGATCAGATTTACTAAATGTATTATAATGTACAGTTGTAAATAGCAATAAATAAATATTCTCTCTAATATAGTGAAACAAAATCGGTAATGCAAAATATCCACTAGGATATATTGCAGTGTGAGATTTTATCAGGAGTTAAAAAAGGTGTAATTGTATGCATTCCTAGGATTACACTGGACACTGGAGAGGACTGCCACGTTTGCCAAGCCTTTAAGATTGCCGTTTGTTATGACTATAAATAAATCAGAAGGGCAGAGTTTTGAAATAGTCAGTTTATGTGTAACATGGAAGGAAACAATATTTACTGTATGTGGCTCAGTCAAGCTGCAGGAGCAAAGACGGAATTTAAATTCACTGCAATTTAAAGGAAACAGTGATTACGAACATTGTTTTTGATCGGGCACTAAATTGAAATGCAATTTAAAATGTTATGATAAAGACTTGAAATTATATTTTTCCTGCTTACACTACGTATATATTTATTATTATTTTTTTTTTTTTTTTTTTGGATCCCTTACCTATTCATATGGGGGTATTGGTTTATCTAGAGGTAACAACTTGTTCTAACCATTGTGGGGGTCAATCTTTTATTGCGTGGGACCACGACAGCTATGATAAAAATCGACACCCTAGGCCGGATTCGAACCGACCACTAAAGCTCCCAGGTGGCAAAGAACTGCGCCTCAACCACTCTAGCCACGGACGCCCCATGTAAATTACAGTTATAAAATTTGAGGAGCAACGAGTAGTACAGTTAAATGAACAGCTTTATAACATGTAAAATAGGGATTAGTCCGCCGTTGGTACCTCCCCCTCCGCCCAGTTAAATAAAAATATTTTGTAAAATACTAAATAATAAGCATCCTTTTAAATAAATTATAATGAATACTTCCAAGAGTTGTACATTTTAAAGAATAAATTAATATGGTGACGGAGTAAACGATGAAAATGTCTGAAACATTAGAGTAATATTGATATATAATCAGAACCTGACTGACTCAGGATATTACTCACCTATACGAGAGAGAGATAAAGAAAAGGAAATAGGAGAAGATATAAAGGAAAAGAAAAATAGAACTCTATACGGAGAATATCCTTCAAGGACCTGGAAGGACGGAAGTGGATGGACATCCCCTGACTTATGGTTCTAGATACTCGAGGCTGGAGTACTATCGAACACTCTTCAACCTGTGGAAGGCTCTGTTTGCTTTCGGCTCTTAGAGTAAATCTCTCTTTGAATACTCCGAGATTGCGCTTTTTTTCAACAATCTATTCCAAATAAATAAAAAAAACAATACATAAAATTTGTCCAAACTTCTATTTAGATTCGATCAATCAACGTGATTTCAGCAAGGTGTTCACTACAATACAATAAAGAATGTGTATTATTTTTTTTCCTTACTTAATGTATAGTTTGAAATTGATGAATTAGAGGTAAAACGTTACATTGAAAAGTCGAATTAAATATGACAAAAAAATAAAGAACACAAGTGATGTATGAAAAAAACAAAACAAAAATGAAAAATGTTTTATTATTCTAATTCCTCTCAGAGCAATTATAAGGTTACACTATATATTGAACAGTGTGGCCGCACTAGATTGCAGCTTATATCATAATTGCATACTAAGTAATTTTTATTACACAAGAAAACAAATTACATGAAAAAAGGTAGTAAAATATTTATATTAATAATAAATGTAAATTTTCAATATTTATATTATAATAATAACCACTGCGAGCTATGAAGGGTCATGGGTTCAGTAATTTGTAAGGAAGCACATGACGTATGTCAAAGGGAATAGAGTTCCAGTAAAAGGTAGCTCGGGTAAAGACAGGAACTCTCAAACGCAGCAGTTGGGTGAGACAGAGGGTAGAAGTTAGATGAACGGGACCTGGTTGTATGGGACTGAGAAACCAAAATGCAGGGTTAGTAGGATATAGGAGAAACAACGAGTGCTAATTACTTGGAAAAGAAAGGAAGCAAGGATATACTGGCATCGGAAGGATAGATAGAGCCACTTCAGCTCGGCGGAATACTGGGTTATGTGCGTATCTCTGCTGATCCCGAAAATAAATCGTACTGAGAAATTCATAAGAGGCTGAAGTTTGCATAGTCCACCATATACCAGGCAGCCATAGTCAAAGTGACGGGAAAACTAGAGAAGAAACTAAGAGTCGAAGGTTTTTAAATGAAAGGAGATAACGGATTCTATTGCATTGAGCTTAGGGACTGACATGGGACCAAATGTTTTTTATGATGTCCGAAACGTGAAATTCTAGCAATTGTTTTTATTTTTATTTTTCATTTCCTGCATCAATACAATTATTACTAAATCGATTATGAAAAAGCAAAAAAAAAATGATAAAAATACGTATAAAAGTATTCTGAATGTAATTCATTCAGTTAATTTGGAAAAACTTTCAACACAGTCTATTGTAAATTTTCGGGAGAAATATAAGAATTAAATAATTTTTTTAAAAATATATATGTAAATAATTGACCGTAATAATTCAACTTACGAAGAAAATTGTCAGAGATGCGGTCAAAATAAAATAATATTAATTAGCAACTATTTGTTAGGCGACGTTTCGCCCCATTTTGTAAAGCTTCATCAGGGCTAAAAAGATACATAAAACAACTAAAAATATTTTCATGAAATACAAAAGGTAAATTAAGGGAGGGTTAAAATTATATGAATATAAATTAAAACAAAATAATATACAAATGAAAAAAAGAATAAATGAATTAATATAAATATAAAATAGACAATGATGAGAATATAAAAAATTATGCACCTATAAAGTTAAAATGAAAAGTAGATATAATGACGCATAAAATAGAAAAGTAGAAATGAGAAAAGCAAATTTAACCCACTAAAAACGGAAAATAAGTAAGTTTAGATTACATAAAAGCTGAGGAAGAATAAATTCAATAACATTAATAATAATAAATGAATAAAGAACAAATCAGGACCATCCTCCTGTTTCTGCTGAAGTTAAAACGAAACTGGTTGAATATCGGAAGTAAACAAAGTGGAGGGGAGGAATCCGTTAACGATTTTAACTTCCAATATGTGAAATACAAAGAGGTCATATACAAACATGATGATAATAGTAACTTTACGAAATGTCCGATTTAGGGAAAATTAAAAGATAGAATATTATTATTATATTATTAATTACTTATTATATCTTTTAATTTACCTTTAGTATATTATGTCAAAATATTTTTAGTTGTTTTATCTATCTTTTTAGCCTTTACATGAAGCTCTACAAAGTGGGACGAAACGTGGACAAATAAATAGTTGTTAACTATTTTTGTTTTCCTGTGAACGCATCTCTATCTTCTTCAAAAATTTTATTTTTAAAAATTATGTAGCATTAATTAATTTCACAATGTTATGTAATCACAATATGAATAATAACGTTGTTTAATGTGCATAGAGGCGTTTATTCAAGTTATCGTACTACATTGCAATACTATAGAAGATTAAGTCGCTTTTCAGAAATCGTTTATTGCCTGGGGGTTATAAAAGTTCCACGTGACCATCATAAAATCTTTTATTAAATTTACTCTTGAGATCGACTCTGTTGGCCACTTCATCTCTGACCTAGGTCGCGGCTGATCGAATCCTGGCAGGACACTTGGCAGAATTCCCATTTGGAATAGTCCCGTCCCTCCACGATTTAAGATTAAATTATTCGGACTTTTATTTATTCTCTACGATTGTTGAGAAATTTGGATTTGAGAAATGAGGCATTTCCACTGGTGTGATGCATGACTGTGTAATATCCGTACTAGCATCCCAGTACTGAAAATTTATGTATATTGTTTAGATTCATAAATATGTTTTTTTCATATAATTATAATATAATCTAAAAACAAGAATTGATCGACATAAGATTAATTAAAAAAATGTAAAAAACATCAAAAGTACTGCACTGGCACAGCATAGTATTAGATATAAACATCAATTTAATTTCAATAATCCAGAAATATTAGATATAATTAAGAATAGCAGGAATAGAAAAATAATAGAATCAATACATATTACAAAAAACATTGACAAAGCAATTAATTATATGTTAATGATAGTTATGATACAAAAACTTTAGGCACACATTATATAGATATTATAAATAAATCAACATTTTAGCTTTTATGTAAATTTATAGAATTTAGAATTATTTTAATCTTTATTAAGAATAAATTTTTTTTTTTGAAAAATGATTAATTTTAGTTAGATTGTTTGTCTTGGTGGTAATAGTGGTAGGAGATAATTGTTTATAGTCTATATGGTTGTTATCATAATGAAAGATAAACTTCAGGAAGGTAATTATTCTCCTTAAAAATGCATAACTGTTGATAATATAAAAAAGTTTTTTTATTTATTAAATGACAACGATATGATTCAATAGTAGCACTAATGACAAAATAAGGAGATAATTATACTTTATATTTAAAATATTTGTTATCAGGTAAATAGTTTCTCGAATAGATATGGTGTATATATGATATGTTAGTAATGTTGTAAGTTTTGTTGAATTTGGTTTTATTGCAGCCTGAAGATGAGTGATATTCCCAAAACGTTGTTGTTGATGTATATGAAATAAATTATTACACTTAAACAAGTAAGATTTGTGTCATTCACCAAATTCATATTAGATCTATAGGATCTTCCAGTTGAAGATTATTAATTTATAATATTATCATATTTCTTTAGTACAGGGTTGCAGCCATGATACGGCAGTGGTCCTACGGCAGGGTTGGAAACACCACCGTAATCCTTCCATGGAAAATATAATAAAAATAATGTAATCCTAGTTAATTTAAAGTTCTCTTAACTTACCAACCGAGGAAACTCCTCCACAGCGAAGATGTAAATTCTAGTGGTTCTCAGAATCGTTACCGTTATCCCTAAAATATATTGCTCGGCGTAACCATATTTATTATAAATATTATTATTCGCTTTTCTTCTCGTAATCGCGGTTCAGAGCTAAGGTGGTAGATAGGTACAAAAACCTACATATGAGTTCTTTCATACGCATACAAATTTTCGGGGAGTTCGGGGAGAAGTATCCAAGGAAATCACTTGTTGAGCCTCTTTTAGCATATCAATCGGCAATTCTAATTTATCTGTGCGTCATCCTTGACTTCGGAACTAGCCCACTCTAGTCATACTAGACTTCGGAACTACGTACTCCAGGGGCCTGTTTAATAAGCTGTGAAGCTGAGCTTATAGCATTAGTAAATAACTACAAGTGTACAAATTACAAAGTTCAAGCCCTAATACATTTGTTTCATGAATGGAGATAGGTTACCTCTATTGTACAAGTGAAACTGTATAGTGCTTCTAAGATGAGTTTGCCTGTGGGGCAACAGTGGCAAAAGGTCTCCTGCCTATCCCCCACTCTTTTGTCTTAGGTCTGTATCAACCACTTCTGGCTGTGTGGAACTGTACGGAGCATGCGTAGTGCGTGTTTTCCCTCCCAAATCCTGTACTGCGTATGGACCATATAGTTCTGGATAGTCAGAAGTGGTTGTTGGAACAGACCTACTCAGTTGACTGGACGTCCTTTTCTTTCCTAACCTTTCCTTGACGTACTTCTGCAAATTTACAAATAGAAATTTCTCGTTAAAACTATTTTTTATCAATATCACAATATTAAAGTTTACCAAGTCAGATTAGAAGGAAAACTATCAACTCGTAAACCAAAAACGTAATGATGAGCGTATTTAAATTCAAGAAAAAAGTAGCTGAGGGTGGCCCAATTTATGTTTTCAGTGTTATGAACAGATAGTACAAGAGCCAGGAAGAAAAAAGGCAGTTGTTTCACCCTAATTTCTTATTACTTTAATGAAAACTAAGTATAATTACTAGTCAAAACTGATGAGTCTGCCAAGTAGGGGGAATAAAAACTGGCTTCTGTTTTAAAACATTAAAAATAATTAATTTTTTATTCGGAGCTCTATTTCTTTACAACTACCAACAACACTAGAAACTCTAAAAGAACATTATTTAAAGGAGAGTAAATTTGATGAAATATGAGCCCTAATAGAATTATTTACGTCCAATAGTTCTCGAGATACAGCTTTTTAAAAAGCACCATTTCTTAAAAACCTACTGAAAGTAGTTATTTTAGATTAGTAGTTAGTTAATTTATTTTGAGAAATCTAGATCTCAGTAACTATGTGACGTATAGATGTCTATTAGTTTAACGAACTAAAGTAGTTTATGACCTTTACCTTCGTAAGAAAAGTAGTTTTCGTGATATGGGCTAAAATAAATTGATTTATAGTTGTTCGGACAATAAGTTTGAGTTTTGAAAAACTTGATTTCAGAAACCATAGGACATAAAGATGTTTGTCAAAACTCAAATTAAAGCCAGTTAAATTTACTGTAATATAGTTTATGACGTTTATCTTTATAGGAGTAGTAGCTTTTATAGTGGAATAAAATGTTTGATTTTCGAAAAAATATATCTCTAGATCCATAAGACGCACATATGTCTGCCAGCACTCAAAATAAAGGAAATTTAACTTTCTATAAAGTAGTTCATGACACTTATCTTCGTAGGGGTCGTAGTTTTTATGATATTCACATATGAATATAAATTTGGAAAATGAAAATTTGTCCGAACCACTATAAATCAATTTATTTTAGCAAATATCTTGAAAACTACTACTCCTACGAAAATAAACGTATTAAACCACTTCATACCTTATTAAACTAGCTTTAATTGGAGTGCTAACCGAGATCTGTACGTCAAACGGTTTTTGAGGTATAGATTTTTCAAAATAAATTCACTAACTACTGATCTTTCAGTACGTTCTGTACAACATGAAATATTAATTTTTTTTTTTTAATTATTTATTTATTGTAATTTACAACTGTACAAAATAATACAATAAGTAAATATATAGTATGTTTCATATACACTTGAAAATCTTTGGAAGGAACCATCCATTGGTGGTACTTCAAACATTAATTTAAACTAGAAGGTCTCGTGGCCATCTCTTTTTCAGACGCCTCTGAGGATTATCAGGGATTGTTAAGGATGAAAGATTAAGAATTAATGGGTTAGGATGGTTAAGGAGTTTGGAATAAAAAGACGCATATCCTGGTCCTACAGTACAGGAGGGCAGAGGTTTACGACGGAGAGTAAAGGTGATCTGGTGGGATTTGTCAGGATTTATTTTGATTCTCCAGTTTTTACGCCATTCTTCAATAGATGTTATGTGTGCCTGTAGTGTTTGTGATGCATTAGTTGGGTCGTTGTTTACAGAAAGTATACATGTGTCATCAGCGTATGTTGTTAGCACTGTGTTAGGGTGGGTTGGGATGTCAGCTGTATAAACCGTATAAAGAATGGGACCTAAGATACTACCTTGAGGAACACCGGCGGACTGAGAAACTTTACTTTTTAAAAAGCTATATCTCAAGAACTATTGAATGTAAATAGCTCTATTAGGGCTTACAGTTTAGCAAATTTACTCAACTTTAAATGATGTTCTCTTAGATTTTGTATTGTTGTTGGTAGTTGTAAAGATATAGAGCTCCGAATGAAAAATTAATTATTTTTAACGTTTCGAAACACCCGCCATTTTTATTCCCCCTACCTATACTTGGCAGACTCATCAGTTTTGACTAGTAATTATACATAGTTTTCATTAAAGTAATAAAAAATTGTGGTGAAATACAGTTATTAAAATAAAGTCAGTACTTTCTTCTCCTCTTGGGCTCTTGTACTAAGAGTTACCCAGGCTACAGGTGTCTCGAAAAACACTCTGGGAAACATCGTAAAAGAGGAAGAAGCTTTAGAGAGGGATGATAAACCTTGTTTTGAAAAAAAACCTTTCTTTGAGGGACAATATAAAAAAAAAATAGTTAAAATTCAGTAATTAATTTCTGTGAAAACAGTGTGCTAAATTTAGGATTTCGTTTTATGATAAGAAAGTACAAACTAAAAGTATTAACATCGAAAGTGCTTGCAAAATATTACTCGTACTTTCGATTTTAACACAACTACATATTTCCAGAGATTTTCGGAGCTTTTCACACACCGTTGGGCTTATCTTGCTATCATTATGAAACGCGATATCCATAATCTTTCTTATGAATGTTATTTATGAGGATTGCATATAGTATGTTATGACGTACCGTGTGATCCATAATAATCAAATGACCTGCAAGCCACTCATGCCCTATGTATTCACACTGGATTATGAATTCAATATGTTGCTTCCATCCACGTCAGTCCGGTAAAGCCTCCGTGAAGGTAATCCAGACTTTCATCATAATTTATTGACTACTGTTTCCAAAGCCTAATGTATTCTATGTTCAATATTTAATTTGTATGCCCTTATCACAAAAACAATGTTTAAACGAAGGAATTTATCAATACGTAAAATAATTGAAAAATAAAAATATACTGTTGTTGGAAGATAGACCGGGTGGTGGTCAATAAAGATATCAAAATTGTAAAAGAAAACTTTTATTGTTAACCAAAATTTCACTTTGTAAAATCTTCCAAAATTTTGCAGGGCTTGATGAAAAATAAGATACAAACATTATAGAATTGACAAAACATTTATAAAGTTATTGTAGGGCTTCAAAAAGCAAAGTGGGGCAACACGTTGGTTAACAATAAATAGTTTTCTTGTACTATTTCGATACCTTTATTGACCGCCCTGACTACCTTCCTACAATCTACTTCATACGGTCAACTATCTTTTCCTAATAAAAATAATTCTAAATATAATTGTTAAAAAATATATGCTAAAAAAAATAAAATACTTTAAAGATACAGTGATCCATCCTAGTAGTCCAGTATACATTTTCATTTTTTTTTTTGGCAAAATTCTTTATAGAGAAAAGAACTGATGACTATTATTAGTAAGAATATAGATAATGCGATATATTATAAAACAGATTTAGGAAATGGATATTAAGATAATATACGATAACTGTCAAATAAATTATAGATAAACAAAGTTTAAATTCAAATTTAAAATGGTCATCCTGCTAACTACAAAGGTTGCAAAATATTCAAAAATATGCAACGCCAAAAAACCACAAATTCTGTATTAAAAGAGTTTAATCAAAACAAAGTGGTTCTAGGAGAAGAACTTGGTGGCCCATCAACGAGCGACGTAGAACATCGTACCTCGGTCACTAATCGCTTACAACAACCCATCAACTCCAGAGGACAGCCTTTTATTAAATACGCAGAAGTAACTCGTCGAGTTCAGGCGCCTCAAGCTTCTCATCCTCTCCCTCTGACATCCCACCCTCAGCCTCAGTCCTCTGTTTCTCTCCCTCA
>NW_027107118.1:334255-337767 GCF_000696795.3 Halyomorpha halys | reverse complement strand
TTCCTTCCCAAGATTTTCAAGTGTATATGAAACATACTACATATTTACCTATTGTATTATTTTGTACAGTTGTAAATTACAATAAATAAATAATAAAAAAAAAATAAAAATAAAAAAAATTTAAAATGATACTAATCACCTCCTACGACTACATCTGGACAAACGACTGACTTGAAATCCTCATTCATAACTGAAAAGAAACTGCTCGTCGATTCTGACTATTACAACTCTAACTAAAAAACGGTCTAAACTTCATATGGATTTGAGCTTTGGGGCCCTACTAAATCATCGAATTTCTTCCGAATCTAATCCTTAATGCTCCTTACTTTGTCACAAATCAAATCATCCATCAGGACCTCAGTGTTGCAATTTGGCCAGAACCAGATTCCAATCCTTTCATGATAAACATCCCACACACCCAAACCTACTTGTTTCTAACTTGGCTTCTCCTTCATTACTCAATAATTCTCCTAGGTGTCTGAAAAGAAGATGACCTCGAGATCTTCTCCTCTAGAAACGTTATTGGAGTTCTATTAATGAGTAGATTCTCTACATGTTTGGATCATGTCATTTTATCACTAACAAAAAATATACTTGTTATTTATATTTTTTATACAGTTATAAATAACAATAAATAAATTATAAAAAATAAATTGTTACTAAATGTAGTTATAATAACATCAATATGCACGTGGAGGGTTATAGAAGGTTACCTGATCCATCTCATCCTCTAAATTCACGGCCTGAAAAATTAACAGCGACCTTTGGGTCATTAATAAACTCCGCTCAGAATTATACTCTTCATTAAAATTCGAATACACTATTTACATCTATGTAATGAGTATGTAAATACACTATTTTCATTTTTATCATTTAATTTTTAAAATGTAACTACATATATTAGATACATTCAAACGCTATACTACTGTGATTAGTTAACCCGGGAGAGGTGTACCTTTGTATACAAAATTATAGAAGTTTGCTCATATTGAAAAATCTATGTATATTTTGTTAGTATTTCATCTGTTTTCTTTATACTTTTGTCTACCTTCCGATAACCCATTCATGTTGATATTGTCGTTTGTTTATGTTACTCTCTTTTACATACCCACCTCAATTCTGTTTTGCTTTGGCCTCCTCGCAACGGTATGACTGTGCATTTCTCTCACTAATACACTCCTAACGTGACATTTTTTTTATTTGAGAATTTTGCTCACCTGGACACCTGCGTTTCTAATTTTAAATGATGAAGTTCTTGGGTCTTTTACAAATCCAGATTCTTCAGCCCATATTGCATTGAAAGTAATTATAAAGAGTTTTGTCATCATCACATCCAGTTATGTATAAAAAAAAAAAGTACAAATTGTCTAACCTGAAATAAATGCTTACGGGACACCTTTTAGGGAATAGAAAATAAGGACACTGCAGCCGAGTTAAATTCTGCTTTCTGACTTTTTTTCATTTTACGAAAATTGGAGTTTTATATTACTATCACTTTACATTCTATATGGGAAATAAAATATATAGTCAGGGGGATTATTGCGATCTTCGAAAATATGGAATTAAAGTTTTCGACGAATAACACTGGTTTTGTTTGTTACAAACAATTAACCATGACATATTATTATTACCAATAAAAAGTAGATATTTACAAAATATAAAAGGATTTAATAATCGACTTAAAGAGATGCGAGGGAAAACATTTATTTTTGGTTGAAAACACTTTTTGGGAAATTAGAAACATATATGTATCACATACCGTTGAGAAGCCAAAGATTTTAGAAAAAATAAATATTTAACAAATAAAACTGTTGACGTTTTAAATATTTACGAAAAATTGACGCTAATGACGAAACACATGTAAACATAAGGTTTATTTTAACATGAGTATGCTAAGCGGGCGGGCTCATGCGCAGTGCGTTTTTCCTTATCTCCAGTTTGATAAATCTTTTCATTATAAATCCTATCATTCAACTGTATTATTTTTGATGATCCTTTTAAGAGCTCCTGAGTCAAGATTAATTGAATAAATAATGAATGATTTATATTTTAGTAGTAGGACATTGTAACTCAGTATTAATAACAGATAGGATATTATGAATTAGTAAAGGATGTAGGACAGGGTATATTTTCTTAACGAAACTATAAAAAAATATTAGAAAGTTCTCATTATTTTGCTTTTTCCTCGTAATCTACGGATATCTAACTAGACCTGACCGCTAGGGAATTATCATAAAAAATGTACACAACTTTTCTAAAATTTAAGTTTCTATACAAGTAATGTAAGTACTCTTGGCATATCTAATTGCATCTCATTTGTAGAAAATTTCTTTACGCACCAGAGGGTAAAATGATGAGCAAGAACGGACCAGTAGTTACGAAACTATCACCAAAAATGTGGAAAACTTTTCAATTTTTTTTTCTCTTAATGAATGTACTCCTAGTATATCTAATTAGGCGTCATTTGTAGAAAATTCGTTTACATACCTAAGGACAAAATAATTAGCTAGGCCCGAACAATAGGGGGAGTTATTATCGAAAATGTGATAAACCTTTAATTTTTTTTGGTTTTATCACATAATGTATATACTCTTGGTATATTGATATATTGGTCATTGAAAGCCATTTGTAGAAAATTCAATCACTAACTTCGCTGTAAAAATTCGATTATGTTCGTTGTGATGTTGCGTTCGATAGATGCCATTCGTTTTCAAAGCGAAAGCAGATCAGATATGAAATATAAACAGAATCGATACCGGGAGTAATTAGATTTCAAACTGTACTACCGACTGACGGGTTCTCCGACCGAAAATCCCCGCGGATTAATGAAGAGGTCGGAATTTCCCCATTTCCAAAACCACTCTTCCTCTGCAAATGGAAAAGTTTCATGACGCTTTTCTCGTTATCGTGCATCAACTTTCTGAGTATCCTTAATTCAGGATCTGAATAACTTTGGTGTTCGTTAAAATTAATTTTGGACGTTATTGAATAATTTCAATACAATGTGTTGGGGCCACAGTCTGGTTGTCCAAGGGACGCCCTTACAATATGCCCAGATTAAGGTTAGTTTCTAGACTAGGTTCTTCGGATAGTTAAATATGTGTTGGAAGAGGACAAAAAAATAGAAATAGAAAATTTAAATATTCCTGTAATTGGAAGACATAATAAAAATAAAACACTAGGTGAAAGAGAGAGAAAAAGAGAAAAAAAGAAAGGAAAATATGATGATGCACTATAATATGGTTGATAAAAATAAAGAATAAAGTAAACATTATTTAATATGAAAATAAATAATATAGAAGACAGGAGAAGATTATAAGATAAGGGAAAACTAAAAAATAGAAAACTAAAATGATAAATGATAAAATGCTTGATAAAACAGAAATGAAAAACATAAGAAAACTTCTTTGAAAAATACAAATATATTAAAACAATAAAAGATGGTCGGAGGGAGGGGGGAGTGCAATCAGCAGAAAAACACAAATAACCAATTAATTAATATATAAATATAT
>NW_027107118.1:329385-333970 GCF_000696795.3 Halyomorpha halys | reverse complement strand
TTATATATTAAATATTATTAATTAAATATTAGTTCATTTTGATTGCTTCTATAATGTGGGTAATAGAAACAGAAAGATATGATACTTGATTATGTGAAAATGTACAGATTGAAAAACATAGAAGTTTGGTATTTGAATTGATGAAGATGATGGAGACGTAGATAGAGGAGAAATAGATTGAAGATAAGGTAGAGAAACTGATAGGTGAAAAATAGTTGAATAAAGAAGAAATAAACTGATACACTGCACACACTCTACTAGGTAAGATAAACAGACTCTGTTATCTATAATCCAAAGAGGTTGCCGGTGCAGTAGGTAGGAGCAACCTCTGCTAGTAATAACTATACTATTGTAATAAATTTACAGAAATATTGCATGATAGGATATATATAATAAATTGGGAAAAATTATAATATTTTCCTTTGAAACAGATACAATTTTTTTAGCCTCTTCTAATTACTATTTTTTTAAAAATATCTTTTAATTTAACTGTTACTGCTTTGTTCCTATGTGTCAATAGTGTCATCTAACACAAAATGAGTTTTTCAAATAAGACTGATCATTCTTGAGATTAGCATGTTCAAACAAACAAACTCTTTTGGTTATATAGATTAATTGATAATGTAATATAATATAGATAAAAAAATAATAAAGGGTTTCCATGGAAACTTACCCAAAATATTTTAAAAATAAAAATGGTTGCTAAGAACCAGCTAATACTGATCCATTTTAGATTTGTTTTTTGTTTTTTTTTTGTCCAGTAGAGAATTTAATTATCTTTGGAATGTGCTGCAATAATGTTCCGAGAAACTTATATTTTTTAAGTTATCCAAAAATAAAATTAATTTTTTTAGCCACTTAAAATCGCTATTTTTTTAATCCTAGCCTTACTCCTTTTCATAACAAGATTACGAACCAATACCTACAAAAGCTTTTCATTAAACAGTCACTGCTCTGTTTCTACGGTTTGTAGTGTGATGCTATAAAGCCTAAACCGTTACTCAATTCAATACTGGAGATTACCGTGTTCAAACAATCAAACTTGATTGTATTAATTGATGAAAAGATAAGGTGTTTCCATCGGAACTCATACAGAATATTTTAAAAATAAAAATGTTTTCAAGCACTTATATACTGTAACTCTACTAATACTGGTGCGATTTGGATGATTTTTGCTTTTTCTTCTATTGAGAATTTAATTATCTTTGTAGTGAGCAGCTACAATGTTCCAGGAGATGTAAGGGGAGTAAGGTTGGTTAGGAATTTATTTAATAAATTTATCATATTCTGGGAATGCATCGAAAGTGGCCTCAACACATTGCCTTAGGAATTGATGAGTGAACTGTCTACTACTTTCACTTATCTATATAAGATATATATAGATTGGGGAAGGAAGTTTTGCGATCTTGAAAATTTTCGAATAACAGTTTTCAATGGAAATAGACCTTTTGAGTCCGGATAATCATGTCCCGCAAAATGATCTGTGTGTAAACAGCTTATCTCAAAAGCGAAAAGTCGTCTGAAATTTAAATTACCTATTTAGGGAATGTGTATGCCTCGGATGTGAAATCAACATTTTTGTTAAAATTGAATGACCAGAAGTAATAAAATCTTTTATGACGCTTTCAAATTTTCGGAAAACCTCTAAAGTACATTTTATTTTGTATATTTGAAAAAAAAAAAGATAGTTCTCATTATTAGCAATAATTAACAATAGATGAATACAAAATATTAACGAATTTTCTGTATATTTAAAGGAAAAATAGATTCCATCGAGAAATGCTCGATCTTTCACGATTGCATTACCGTTTCGTTTTTATTATTAAACTGTTGTTAATGTATTCTCGGAACCATCAGGGTAGACTCAGAGCTACAGTATAACTGAAAACAATTTTCTGCCCAACCGGATTCGAACCCCAGTTCTTGGAGCTAATAGCATCTTGGCGACAGTGCCACCTATATTTCTATTATTTAACGTTATTTACCGCTAAAAACTAAATAGATATAATCAGCAATTAACTAAATCAATAATCTAAAGCGTAAATAATTAAATATATATTTTTTACCAAACATTCAATTGTATTCAATTAATCTACCTACATCCCTAATTCTAGCAATTGCGAAGTATTTCTAGGTCAGTTAGTATGAATAATTACTGTTTGAGTAAAGAGAAACACCACAAGTTTTGTGTTCTTTTTCCATTTATACAGTGGTGTATCTAAATTTCGACACCTGAACTAACGGAGTCCTAAAAGGTGAAAAATGAGTTTCAACCCGTTCTCATAGCCATTGAGAGGGAAGGAACTTTTAATGACCATATCATAAAAAAAAAAACTGTAACAGTTTTCCAAAAAGCATCGAACATAGTTATGATTATGTAAACAAAATGGATAATGGCCCAACAAATATATAAGAAATAAACCGAAGATTATCCTCATAACTTATGGGAATATGTGACACTTGAAAAATTAATATTTATATAATATGCCCTATAATAGGGAAAATGGAGGATAAAAATAAATCCCATCTAATCATTTTTAACCTTCGTCGTAAACCTACCGACTGCCTTACCGTATCCTTTAATAATGTTGCTTTTACCCTCATAGAACAAATCTGCTACCTTGGACTACATCTGGACCAACGGCTAACCTGGAATCCTCACACAAGACTGAAAAGCCACGAAACTGTACGTCGATTTGGACTATGAGAGCACTTACTAGACAAACGGCCTAAACTTCCAATTCATTGCAAAAGACTAATCTTCATTAATAAGGCCTATCTGGACATGTGGATTTGAGCTTTGGGACTCTACTAAACCATCGAATTTCTTCCAAATCTAATTCTTAATGCTCCTTACTTTGTTAAAAATCAAGTCACCCATCAGGACCTCATTCTTCCATGTGTTGCCGATTTGGTTAGTACCAGATACCTATCCTTCCTTGATAAACTCCCCAACCACCCAAGCCCACTTGTTTCTAACGTGGATTCTCCTTCATTACCTAATAATCTTTCTAGGCGCCTGAAAAGAAGATGGCCTCGAGATTTTCTCCTCTAGAAACGTTATTGGAGTTCTATCAATAGGTAGATTCCCCATAGGTTTGTATCACGTCATTTTATCACTAACGGCAAGTTTACTTGTATATATTTTTATATAGTTGTAAGTAAAAATAAATAAATAATAAAAAATAAATTGCTACTAAATTTAGTTATAATAACATCAATATGCACGTTGAGGTTTATAGAAGGTTACCTGATCCATCTCATCCTCTAAATCCACGGCCTGGAAAATTAACAGCGGCCTTTGGGCCATTAATCAACTCCGCTCCAGATTAAGCCCTTCATTAAAATTTGATACACTATTTTAGTTTTCGTCATTTAATTTTAAAAATATACCTAGAGATACATTCAAGCGCTATACCGCTGTGCTTACTTAACCCCGAAGAGGTGTACCTTTGTATGCAGACTTATAAAAGTTTGCTCATATTGAAAAATAAACATCTATATTTTCCTAGTATTTCATTTGTTTTGTTTATACTTTTGTCTACCTTGATCCGATAATCCTTTTATTACAAAACTCTGATGTACATTACTATAATAAGGCCTATCTGGACATACGGAGTTGAGCTTTGGGGCTTCACTAAACCTTCGAATTCCTTTCGTATCTAATTGTTACAATCCAAAATCCTTCATAAAATCCTTAATTCTCCTTATTTTGTCACAAATAAAACCATCCATAAAGACCTAAATGTTCCTTATGTAACCGATCGATACAAACTTACATCAAATTTCCTGAATGTATTATGTACAGTTGTAATTTTCAATAAACATAAAAAATTAATAATAAAAACAAGGAATGAATATATAGTTGGTTTTGAAGAAGACTGTCACAACTCTAAATAATTAATTTTTATGTTTCCACAATGAAGCGACTGCAATTCGACAATATTTTTATGTGGAAGAGAGTTAAAAGTTGTAATTATGTTCCATGTAGAAATATAAACAAAGGGCAGTCGTTTCATTGTGAAAACATAAAATAAATGTTTCGAGTCGCGATTGTCTTCTTCCAAACCGACGATATATGAATATGATAGATACATGAAAGATACAGTGCATAACATCAGACTGTCCAAACAATAATTATTAGAAATAGCTTGCCAAGATATATTGTCGAATAAGAGTCTTGAAATTAAATTTTTCAGTGAACAAAAAAAACCCTTAATCTCTCCGTGGTGCATAGTTCCGCGTAATTTAGGGTGTTGGATTGCCACATCCTTCGCTGAAATGTTCCCTCCGACCCTTGGAAACGAGATTCCTCGAATCCTCCTCTTTGCCCCCTGAAGATCTATCTCTTCGCTAAGGCCGTTTCAACTACCATCATTCAATTACACGCAATGGCCGGAATCAAAATGAGGATGGAAATGATTTTTTCAAAACTAATTATAATGAAGTGCTATCGAGATTTATTTAATGTAATTTACAACTTTACAAAATAATACAATAAGTAAATATGTTGTATGTTTCATATACACTTGAAAATCTTGGGAAGGAACCACCCATTGGTGGTACTTCAAACATTAATTTAAAT
>NW_027107118.1:304895-328910 GCF_000696795.3 Halyomorpha halys | reverse complement strand
ATATTATATATAAAATAAAAGAACGGAAATGATTGTAAAATAATCATGAATTACAAATTTACTGTACTACATCTGATGTAATACGTTGTCCGACTAGATGCTGTGTATTGGAGTTCTGGATATGGCCAGATTATCCAATGATGTAGTGCGATTATGGCTTTAGCGCACTTACTCAGCCTCCACTGGCTCATTACCAGTGACGCGGTGAGAGGGCTGCGGTGTGATCTTAAAGAGAACTCTTATCCCCACTTCTAAGCGTACCGTACATTGTGGGGTGTTTCGTTGCAAACACAGTAGTCGCTTGTATTTTCAAATTCCTCTATATGCTTCGTGGCCCAAAAAGGTGCAGCGTAGACGATACAACTCAACAAAATCGACTCGCAATGTTTCTGCCTGGCATCCCACGAGATTATTTTATTTTATTTCTTATATTCTTTCATCAGTGTATAATTTTCTTTTCACTTATTTTTACACAATATTAACCCTACCTCAATTTAACTTTCTGTATCTTATTATCTTACCATGTAAAAATATTTTTAGTTGTTTTTGTATCTTTTTATCCCTGATGAAGCTCTACAAAATGGATCAAAACGTAGGAAACTAAATAGTTGTTAACTATTTTTTGTTCTCTTTTTACTATAATCCTGACCATTTTCTTTATAATTTGGAATTATATGGTCAATTCTATGTATATATTTCTGGCAATAGCCAAGAAAGTGTGATATTCTAAAATAATAATAATAATATAAAATAATAGTTTAATAAACTATTGAAAGCTAAAGATCTTCAAACTATAATTGGGACTACATACAAGGAAACCTCAGCGACTAGATTAATCACCGAAATAGGAGCTGCCGTACGCGATGATTACGTCTTGAGGGAAGTAAGAAACCGGAAACGGTAGGAGGAGGGGCACAGGTGGACCGGAAATTACAGCCACCCCCTAGCCACAGCCTCCCCCTAGTCACATCCTCCACGATCAGAAGAGCTCTCAAGAACCACAGCCGTCACTCCTCGGGGTGAACGGACTTCTCGACGCCTACGAGTGGAGGGGGGTCAATTCTAACTTGCCCTGAGGAAGTTCCTAACAAGACCTAACAAGCAATCAGCAAAGTGTAGGCTTCGTGTCACAATAATCAGCTAATTAAATATCTCTCAGGTGTTTCTTTGTTATTTGTCACCGTCGAACAAAACGTTACAACTTCTCCTGGCCGAAGTTCAACCCTTTGGGTTTCTGGCTAATGATGTACATACACGTTCTAAATATCAATGGAATAAAGTGGGGTGTACGTAGTTAATTTTAGGCATATATAATATAATTAGTCAGATTATATTATATACGATATATATTATATATAATGTAATTAGTCCAATTAGATTATCTGATACATAAAAATCAATGCTGATTTGTTTGTACTTTATGCATTGCAACACCTACATCAGATTTTCATGGGGCTTTCTTTTCATGGGGAACCACAAAGACCTTAATGTTTCATTTGTAACCGATCTAGCCAGAACCAGATATCAATCCTTCCATTAAAACCTCCCTAACCACTCAAACCCATTGGTTTCTAATCTTGCTTCCTCTTTTATTCCGTATAATCCTCCGAGGCGTCTGGAAAGAATAATAAATTAAATAAATTTAAAAAAAACAAAAACGTTTCATTGTATGCCCTTGTTATTTTCCACTTATTTTTTTGTACTTATGTAAAGTATTTGTATCTTTTTTAGCCCTGACGAAGCCCTGAAACGTGGGCCGAAACGTAGGCTCAAATAAAAATAGTACATAATATTACTCCCTAACCACTCAAACCCATTAGTTTCTAATCTTGCTTTCTCTTTTATTCCGGACAATCCTCCGAGGCGTCTGAAAAGAAGATGGCTTCGAGACCTTATATTGTAAAAATGTTTTAGAGTGCTACCAATGGGTAGTTTCTCTACATGCTTTTACCATACCATTATGATTTCCTCAAATTTACTTGATGTATTTATGTACAGTTGTAAATATCAATAAATAAATTAAAAAAACAACAAAAAACCTACATTATAAATTTCATTGAAGTATAATTTTTTAGACTGACTTTCACGTCAAATATCTAAACATGATAAAATGTGTAAAAAATTAAATCAAAGTTCAGTAGTCACATGTCATCTGATAGATAACCTAGAAACTTTCGATTTGAGTGAAGATACTCCGTAAATTCTGCAAACACCACACTTTTTTTATCCTTTTTTTTTCATCATCTTGGTTGTGCAAGGAGGTAATTTGTTCATGATCACGGTCAACTGTCAGATTTTTACCCAACTAAGGGTACCCACTTTACGAGACTGGGTGGACCCTGGAGGGCTTTCGGAACAGACATCGCTGACTCATGGCTACAGTGAAACAAAAAATAATAATCATAAAAAAAATAAAGTGAAGTAACTTACTAAACTTAATAACAGAATACTGTTATGAACATTCGAATTATAACAATATTCTAAAGCTGGTTAACATTAAATAGTTTTTTCTACTGTTTTGATAACTTTATTGAACCGCCACCTGGACTATCTTTCTACAATCTGCTTCATGCGGTCAACTATCTTCTTTCAAAGAAAAAAAAATTATTTTGTTTAAAATAAGAACAATATACAAAAAATATTTTATTTATATTTATTTTTTACGAAACTCTACTTCTCTGGTTTGAAAGCCATCTGCATGAGGGGCTTATAAAATTCCTCTTTCAATATTTTAACAGTTTGCAAGTTAAAATATTTACAGAGCTTATCAAGGAATTTTCCCGAGTAAGTACTTCCGCATGAAATTCCAGTTTGTCATCGCGGCTTCCTCGTGCATTATGGAAATTCGCGGGAGGGGAGGCGTTTAATAACAAGAGCATCGCCCGGTTCGCATTAACTGTCTGAAATCTCTCAGCACTTTGAATGTTTATAACAGTATTCTAAAGCTTTAGTAAGCTACAGTCACAGCTACAGTTATTTTTCAGTTGTTGTACGTACTTTCTTTTTTTTTTTTTTGTGCCTGAATAGTGGCCAACCTACCATGAAAGATATATAATTCTTAGAATGTCTTCATGTGGGCGTCAAAGATAATGAAATGCGGAAAAAATTTAATTAAAACTTGCAGATGACCTAGGAACATTACTGAGTGAAATGTGAAGTGCCTTATAAAATATTATTTTTTAAAAATAAATCCTGAATAGATCATCTCACCGAGAATATTCAGGAAAATATTAGAAATAAATGTTACATGTTTTAAACTCTATTGGTAAGTAGCAACATTGTAAAAACAAAAACATATCCGAAAACGAACCTATAATATTAATTTTCTTACGTTTAATCTGAACCGCTACAACCCATGAAGGGTCAGCAGGGGGAAGTACTGTTACTAGACCAACGGTTGTGCAAGGAGGTGATTTGGTCAGAATCACGCTCGGCCGCTAGATTCTACCCAATTTAAGAGTCTGGGTGGACCTCAGGAGGGCTCCAGATACCACATGAATTGACTCACAGCTACAGTGTAAAAGAAAACAATTTTCTGCCCAGCTGGATTCGAACTCGAGTCCTTGGAGTTAGTAGCCATGCGCTTTACCCCGTGGCCAATATGTGGAGAAAATCGTTCAAAAATTTTTTTTTATAGAATTTAAACTGACAAATGCGAAACGAACAAGCTTAGAAGATTAAAATTGGTTAACAACTATTAAAAAAAAAAAAAAATAAAAACCTCGAAATCGATTCTTTGAATGTATATTTTTTATAAAATTTTATGGAAGATTACATTATATTTTTTGAATATTTTATGTAATGAAATTGTAGCGCTATCAATTGTTTTTTGGGATCGATCTATGATGATGACTGATTTTTGTCTCCTTCTTTTCTAATCTAAAATTAAGGATTTAATTGTATTAACTAGTTTTAGATCAAGTTAGAAATTATGCAAATTTTTCACACTATTCTATCTTTCTCTGTATATTTAATCTAATTTTCTATCACTTCTTACAATTTTTGTATCTAGTTTTCTTTTAGCTCTGACGAAGCCCTGAAAAGTGATGCGAATCATTCGTTAACATTAAATAGTTTTTCTACTATTTGGCATTTCTATTAACCTCTACTCGGACTACCTTACTAAAAAAACACTAAACAGTTATAATAATATACTATGTACTTTTAAGTCACAAAGTTTATAAAATGTTTTAGATTTTTTGGAATAAAAAATAAATAAATTTACGAAAAAAAATCTTTTTATCATAATTTTTACCTTTTTCTATTTTTATCTTATCAAAAGAAGTTTTTTATTAAAAATTGCAGAGATTAGGATGGGGAAATGAATATGTAGAGTGATACACCTCCATATGTAATAAGAGAGACTAAATTTACATATTTCAGTTTAAATAGAACTTTTAATGACTCAAAATCTAAAATAAATACTTTTCTTTATGTTATGCTAAATTTATAAAATTACAATTTGACAAATTCCAGGATCGATTCTCATATTGACGCTAAGTTGTAGAGAGATGAAGCCTAAAGATATTGATAACATTATCCACTGCTCCCTAAATCCTAATCCCTCGCGATTCGTCCTTTCAGCCAGCTATCGCCTCGGGCTAGCAGCAGCTACGAATTAGGACTGATCCGATTTCCTCCTGTTCAGGGGCCTCCCAGTAGTTCCGGGTCCCTGTCGGATTAATAATATTGCTATAACCATTGATATTGTGTTTTGTATGACGGTCGCAATGGTATAGTTAATAATTCATTTTCTAATAGCATGTACAATTATTAGCTATTCGTTCAATTTGAACTAATCCAGCTGGAGACATTTACAATCTCAACATTGAGCATATGCAGATGATGTAGACATTGCCGCGAGAACCCGAGCAGTATTAAAAGAAATATTCCAGGAATTCGAAGAAGCAGCATATGAGTAGGGCATTAAAGTGAATGAAGACAACACGGTGTACATGAAAAGCTCAAGAAAGAATAAAGAAGAGAATAGTGACAAAGTGACGTTCAGAGACCACAGTTTCAGTTCTGTAAACCAGTTTAAGTACCTGGGAAACCTGGTTACAGATGACAACAAAGTAGAGAGCGAAATAGAGGCCAGGATAGCAGGAGGAAACATTGAAGTTTAGAACTCTATCTAAAAGAATGGGAGTGGTCATTTACAAAACCACCAAATTTACACCAGGGATTGTATTGTGTGGTATCTAGTTAGTCCCATATTGATTCCATCAAATTATGTTCATAACTTTTGCAAAGGCATGCGCAGACGTGTTTTCTTATGTACATATTCTGTTACAAGAGCCGGGGAGAAAACAGAAACTTCACTCGATATTTTTATTAGTTTAATGAAAACTATGTATTACTTCATAAATTTCTTTTATTATTTTAACAATGAAATTTATAAATCAATAAGTACAATATACTAACTACAGTTTAAGCGCCGTCATGATTTTGTTTGTCGATGAGCTCTGGATTCCTATTACTCAGACGAGATCACTTTATTACGATCCTGCTGCAGTGAGGTAGTTGAGGCACTTGAAATAGTTAGGCAGTTAGAAACAGGAGGATGCTTTGAAGAGAACTTAATTAAGGGGTATCAACATCGTATCGATATTGGACAGCTAGAGTAGATAGCACTCTAGCTAGAGAGGACAAGCACTCTAGGCTAGACTGATAGCTAAATTTAATTAGAACCCACCGTTTATAATATATTCATGGCAACACGGTCTGTGTATACAGTACATTATACATAGATCAACGACCGTCCATCTCTGCGCTTAGGCAGGGTCGACCCCAGGCAATATCAACAGCTTCTCTAAGAGCTATAAAATTATATATAATATAAATTTAATAATCCTTTTACTGGAAGAGTCTTATGGAATTAAAAAGGATTTAGTGAATGACATAAATTCTTCCTTATTAAAAAACAATATTTTATTTCATATCATCAGCAACGTTTCGGGAGATTTCCCCCATCTTCAGGCTGTTGTTAACAAAAACCTATATATTACATATAATTTTCTCCTATTTGTCATTCTTGCTAATATATTACAATATTAATGTCATTTAATGAGTAAAACTTGCTAATGGTCATACATTTTAGGAGAATAATTACCTTTCTGCTTTTTACCTACAGTTTGTTTATTATTATTTTATTTTATTTTTAAGATCTTTGAAAACCATCTAATTCCTCCCGAATCCAATCCTTACAGTTCAAAATCCTTCGTAAAATCCTTAACGCTCCTTACTTTGTCACAAATCAAGTCATCCATCATGACCTCAATGTCCCATATGTTGCCAAAACCAGATACCATTCCTTCCATGGAAAACTTCCCAACCACCCAAACCAACTCGTTTCTATTCTGGCTTCTCCTTCACTACCTAATAATCCTCCTAGGCGTCTGAAAAGAAGATGGCCTCGAGATCTTCTCCTTTAGAAATGTTTTTGGAGTTCTCCACATGTTTGTATCATGTCATAATATCACTTACAGCGACTTTACTTGATGTGTATATATGTATAACGTTGTAAATAACAATAAATAAATTATTAAAAAAAAAAATTAAGAACACATAGACAATGACAAAAATAATCATCTAGCCGATTCCAACTGAAATATTTACTAAAATACGAGGAGAATTTGAGTTTTCATTATATTTGTTTGAATAAATTCACAAAATATTGATTTCTAGTAGTTCAGCTGATATATTTGATTTATGAAACAATGTATATCTCAGGAACCATTAGACTGAGTACTTAATTTAGCACTCAATTTGAAGAACTTTTACGTAGTTTATTACATTATTATTTATCTTCGTAGGAGTAGTGGTTTTCATAATATTTACTAAAAATAAATAAATAAACTACTGATTTTCTGTACATTTTTAATGAAATTTTGTTTTCTAGAAAAGTACATTTTTTGAACTTAAAGAAGGGAAATTTTGAATATAAATAGCTATTAATAGGTTTCATATTTTTGCAAATTTACTCTACCTTAAATGATATTCAATGAGGTTTTCTTGTGTTGTTGGTTATTTTTAAATATATGGAGCTGCGAAAGAATTATTAGCAATGCTATAAAGATTCAAAAAAGTGCTATCGAGGCTTTCATCAGATAATGTCGATTTGTTTGCACTATCATGGGCTATTTGAGACATTAGAAATTTGGCAGTTGTAAACAAGGTTGTAGTATCAAGTGCTGTCCTAAAAAGGGTTCTTTTAAAAAAGAGAAATCATGAGAACTTAGGTCTTGTCCTCAGTGTCTATTCCCTTGTCGGAGTTATGATTTTATTGCTGCTTATTTGTGATTCTAACATTTAAACAATTAATTCAACCATCTATATTATTAAACAAAGGTATTTATAAAGCCCTAAGTCTCTCGGAATATTTTAAAATAATTTTTTTTTTCCATTCTTCACATCTCTTCTCCCTTGTTCCTTCCTTGTTCAAGTCGTTCTATATATTCATTTTAGCCTAGGTTCCTATTCAGCCCTCTTCCTCGATCCGCTGGTGTTCCTCAAGGTAGTATCCTCGGTCCTATCCTCTACACCGTCTATAGGGCCATTTTCATTTCTACAAGTTGTCCTTTCACTCTTATTCAGTACAAAAAAAAAAAAATTACAATAAAGACATTATGGAGTGCCTCCCAGCAGAAGGGGAGAGAGAAGTCAAGGAATGCGAGGAGGAATCCACAGTTTCCTCTTCTCAACACAAAGTGCCATCTGGTGGTGATGTTATTGGCCACATGGGGCGCTAGTAGAGTCTACATTATTGGGGGCCCCTCCAATTCAGACTTTCGGTTCCCAACACCATTCTTTATTTCTATCAATCATTATGGTTATAATCAAAACCTTTCTGAATTGGATTGCTTTAAGTTGATCCAGGCATTACTCCCCTATAAACCAGATGGGGACTGTCTCGAGAAAACAATATGTGTATCTTTGCTGACACAACCTCCGATCATCTTCTTAACTATATACGGTAACTCATATCACCCGACTATTTAATATTATCTGATATTTTTCACATTAATGTCAAACATTGCTGATTACCTACGAGTATACCTTAACTAAATCCTATCGAAACTCCTTATACTATCTTAACATTCGACGATGTCCCTAACTCGAGGTCGTTGACCAGGAAGTGGAAGCTGTGATATTATTACGGAGGATATATACCTGTCGGCCATCGGCTATAAACTACCTACTCTAATTAATTGCTCCAGGAAGCCTCTCCACTCCTGCCATGATTAATTGTGTCCCCCTCATCGAGTCTATTTATCTTCAAAGCGGTCTTTTATTTATCGATCCAACTTGAGCAGTATAATAAATTAATTTACCTCCTTAACTAATAGTCGAGGAGCAGTTCAAAAGTTTCCTGAATGTTGCGTAATGATTCTTAAGTTTCAAGGAATAAATCAACAGGAAAACTGAAATCAACTTAAGCAAGCTCTACCTTTACAAATCATTCGGATTGAAATTTATTTTCACATTGACTCGACTAAACTTGTTCATGAACTCTTCTAGTAACTTTTACCAATCTGAAGTCGTCGAAAAACTATCACCAATATACTTAATTACTGTGGGGGTGGCAGCAAAATTTTCATTCGTGTCCAATCTTTCCAATCAAAAGTCTTTCGAACAATAGTCAATGCTTCATAATACGTAACCAACAAAACCTTACACCATGACTTAAATATCCCTTTTGTCCAAGACGTTATTCCATCCAGATTTTCTGACTTTTATAAGAATCTTATTCATTATCCTAATCCCTTGGAACAATCCCGATCCAGGCCTAACCATCCCTATAATCCTCCCCGAAGGTTGAAAGGGCATTGGTCGCGGGACTATTGTTGTGAATCGCTGTTCCACACGGGGGTTCCAAGACTTGGCTAGGTGTATTTATTTTATTTTTACTTAAATTTAATTTCCTATGTCTTGTACATAATTTTTTTTCTTTATTATTTGATCAGTTTTATTTTCTATATAGATTCATATTTTTATTTATGTAAATCGTGATAGTATTATATTTTTTTATATATATTTCTTTATTATTATTGTTTTTGTGATTAATTTTGTTTTCTTTTAATTAAGTGAGTAATATTGATATAATTTACATTTTTCTCCCCTTTTCCTTTTTGCTTCTGTTCTTGTATACAAACATTGAATCTAAAAATTATCCGGCAATGTCATCGTGTGATTGATGTCTCGTCTTGATTGGAGCACGGAATGTACTGCTAGGGAGTCATTCTTGATGTAGAACAGGCTTTTGATCGAGTCTGCCACCCAGGACTGCTATACAAGCTCCGTAAATTCCTACCCCCTACATATTTTCTCATTATCCGTTCTTATCTCTCCGACAGGTTATTTCAAGTAAAGCACAACAGCGCTTATTCATCCCTATTTTCTCAGTCTACTGGTTTATTTGAGGGTAGTATCCATGCCCCAAGGATACGATCCTCTACCTGACTACATCTGGACAAATGACTGACATGGAATTCTCATACAAGACTGAAAGGACAGGAAACTGCTCATCGCTTCCGACTATTACAACATTTACTCGACAAACGGCCTAAATTGCCAATCCAAATTACAAAAGACTGGTCTACATGACTATTATAAGGCCTATCTAGACATACGGAGTTGAGCTTTGTGGCTCCACTAAACCATCTAATTCCTCCCGAATCCAGTCCTTACAGTCCAAACTTGTATTAAAAATCAAATCATCCATCAGGACTTTAATATTCCATATGTTGCCGATTTGGCCAGAACCAGATATTAATCCTTCCATGATAAACTTCCCAACCACCCAAACCCATTTGTTTCTAACATGGCTTCTCCTCCATTACCTAATAATCCACCTAGGCGTCTGAAAATAAGATGGCCTCGATGTCTTCTCCTCTGGAAATTTTATTGAAGGTAGATGGGTAGATTTTCCACATGTTTGTATCTTGTCATTATATCACTTAGAGCAAATTTTCTGGATGTACATTTTTATACGGTTGTAAATAACAATAAAAAAAAATCTATAAATTAAAATTGATAAATCAAATTATGGGAATGAAGATGGAAATATAGTGTTGATATGATAGGTGTATCGTAACTAAAAAATGCAATAATTTTAGTGTCCCCTTGATAATAGTCTGAGGGCCGAAACGTTAGAATAGAATAAAGATAGTGAGAGAATAGGATCGAAAGAAATTTGTTTTATTACGGTTGTCTAATTTTCGCTGAGATATAAATTTTCCTACTTTCCGTAAACTAACTGAATATCGGACATTGAACTCGAAAAGAATCAAACAATCATTAAACTCATTATTAACTTAGTCAATACCGTTTAAACTAAATCTGACGGTTAAACTCCGCAAGTTAAAGTCTTTGATGGCGATAGCTTCCCGTCACGAAGAGATTTGTTAGATGTTGCTCGTGACTTTGACTTGCTGCAATGCAGTCATCTTTTTAAGCACCTAATACAGGTCACGTTTATGATGTTTTTAATACAATAAAACTTAAAACGGTGTCTCAATAATAAATATTTTAATTACATATTTAATATTATTATAATACTTTGGTAGCATAATACGCTTGCCTAGTAGTGTTGGCGAATAGCCTTCAGTTTCGACAAATAAGGATAATTTAAATTTCTTAAATTATTGTGCCATTTCGAATGACATGTCAATTTTTACAGAAAATGTTGGTTAGTAAAACAAATTTATGAAATCAAAATATTTACTCTCATTTCCTACACATCTTCCCCAACGGGTCATCAAAGTTTCAATCCCAGAACAAAAAAATTCAATTTTTTGCGAAGGAATGAGTTCTAAAAATGCGTATTTGACTTGAGAATCATTTTTAAAAATTTTATCATTACGCAAGTTTTCCAAATTTCCGAACCGATTCAGAAAAATGTTGTATGGGACGTACTGAAAGATCAGTAGTTAGTGAATTTATTTTGAAAAATTTATATCTCAAAAACCATTTGACGTACAGATGTCTATTAGCACTCAAATTAAAGCTAGTTTAATGAGATATAAAGTAGTTTATGATGTTTATCTTCGGAGGAGTAATAGTTTACATGAAATTTGCTAAAATAAATTGATTTATAGTTGTTTGGACTAATTTTCATGTGCCAAATTTATATTCATATGTAAATACTACTATTCCTAAGAAGGTAAAGGCCATAAACCTCTTTATATTCCATTAAACTAGCATTAATTTGAGTGCTAATAGACATCTGTACGTCTCATAGTTCCTGAGATATTGATTTCTCAAAATAAATTAGCTAACTACTAATCTTTCAGAAGATTTTTAAGATATTTTACTTTTTAAAAACTATATCTCGGGAAATATTGGGCGTAAATAGCTCTTTTAAGGCTAATATTTCAGCAAATTTACTCTTCTTTAAATAATGTGCTCTTAGAGTTGTTGGTAGTTTTTAGATATAGAGCTTCCAATGAAAAATTAATGTTTTTTTAAGGTTTTGAAACAGCCGCCATTTTTTATTCCCCCTACCTATACTTGGCAGACTCATCAATTTTGGCTAGTAATTATACATAGTTTTCATTAAAGTAATCCAAAATTGGGGTGGGATAACTGCCATTTTTTCTTTCTGGCTCTTGTACTAATTGATCTGGCCACGTCTGCTGTCATAAACGGTCCGTTTCATCACACGTGATTATCCTTTCGAGAAAAGGCGATTATTTTGCCTAGTAAGCAGTGAAACGCATGTCTCGTGTCTTGCATGTCTTCACCTGCTGCCGCTCATTGAGATGAAATAGAATAATACAATATAGCTTCACTTGAAAACAGATTCAACCATAACTATGGAAGTTTCCTTGTATAGTTACCTACCTAATCATACTACCTAATTTAAGAAATAAGTACTAAAATATGAAAAATACTACAAAAAAAAAATTCCTGTCAACAAGCAGTACTTGACAGCTGTCAACAGGATCGACTAGGAGAAAAATTTAATCAAACCGAAAATGATTCAATTGATATTCTTGGGACCCAGGCACTTACCTTTGTGTTGACAGTATTCGCTCTGGGTTCATTTTCCAATTCCTATCGCTAGTGCTAAAAATATTGGATCCAATTAAATTTAAAATTGATTGATCAGCCATTTCTAAAAAAGTTCTTCAACCGACCACTGTAAAAAAAATTTTCAGTTGTTTTCTTTATTTCCTCAGCGACTAATTCTTTTAACTCTTTGTCGCTTGTCAAATTCCCTTTCTCGATCAAATCTAATTTATTTAATTTGGAAAGAAACGGAATAATACAATACACCTTCGCTGAGAGATCCAACCATGGAAGTATTCCTGGTATGGTTACCTACTTTTTTTTTTTTTAATAATTTATTTATTGATATTTACAACTGCATAAAAATATTTACAACAAATAAATTACCTGTATGTGATATAGTGACATGATACAAACATGTGGAGAATCTAAGATCTCGAGGCCATCTTCTTTTCAGACGCCTAGGACGATTATTGGGAAATGAATGAAGAAGAAACCAGGTTAGAAACCAGTGGATTTGGGTGGTTGGAAAGTTTATCAAGGATGGATTGTAATAAAATAAATATCCATACATTGATTAACTTTATAAACAGCAGTTAAGCTAATATCCCAATTTAATTTCATTTTACTTACTGGGAACTTGTAAATGCTAGCCAGATAAAAATCTTAATGTATAAACCATGTATTTATTCTTAGGCGGCATATGTTCCAGAATAGAATTATTTTTTTATTCCTTCATTTCAATTACTAGATTTTCATATGTAATTTATTTTTAAATTAGAGTATTACTTTTTCTCTTATCTTATAATACTTAGACTATACATTTTTATTCAACATTATTTCTGTATCTAGTGTTCGTTATTTTCTAATATTTCTATCATTCCTTTTGTTCATTATGGTTGTTATATTGTTTTTTTGTTCTTAGCCCTGATGAAGGCTTAAAGTTCTGGCTGAAACTTTGGAAATAATAAAAAAGAGTTTACTTATTCCTGTTCTTCGCTGACTCCACCCCACCAATCTTATCTTTATTTATAAAAAAAAAATCTATTGACAGTTGCATCCATATATTGCTACACCTGTTGGGCCGCATCTTTCAAGTATAGAAGAAATATTTCTTTGATATCGGAAATGAAAACGAATCCCGTGATATATGTATTCTGCCGATATATCAAGAAGGCTGAAAGGGCAATGCCCTAGAAATATCTGTTACCGTCGCAGAGCTGAAATTGAAAGGCATGTATTGAATGTATGAAAAGGGCTCTACCTTTATAGATACTACAACGTCCTATTTGCTCTTGATATATATCTAGTCTAGTAATATTTTTTTTTTATTTTACTGTATATAATCTTCTGAGTTATTAAAAACAAAGATGATTTGAGCTTAAGTTGTTGATGATGAACTTACAAAACGTTCCTACAATAATTTTTAATGAAACGTTGATCTGTAAATTATTTGACTTATCTATAATTATTTTTATTTCGGTTTTTTCCTTCTATAGTTCGTGTTTAAATCACTAAATTTGGCTCTTGGTGTTCAAAATGTAGGATGTACGAAAATTTTTCGAATCTAAGGAACAGTGCATTCTTTACACTAATCAGTGTAATCAGTTTTATGATCACAGTTTAAACTACGATTTGTGAAATCTCGGGTGCACACAATAATTATCCGTTGCACAAGAAATGTTACCGACAAATCTGGCGGTAAGCTTCACCCGCCAATGATAGCCTATTAAACTGAAATTTATAGAAAATCTACGTTTAAGTAGGTAACCATTGTCAGTGAACAATGATCCTTACATTGTATCCCAAACCCTCCAATCCCACATCACCACCCTGAAGAATGGGGCCAAAACTGGAGGATTAAAATTAATTCCAATAAATCACATTTACCCTTCGTCGTAGACCTATGACCTCTGGCCCGACAGTATCCTTTAATAATACCCCACTTATTCCTGTCGAACAGATCCGTTACTTAGGACTACATCTGGACAAACGACATGGAATCCTAAGACTAAAAAGACAGGAAACTTCTCGTCGATTCCGACTATTACAACATTACATTACAACTATTACATTTATTAGACAAACGGTCTAAACTGCCAATCCATTACAAAAGACTGATCTACATGACAATAATAAGGCCTGTCCGAACTTACGGAGTTGAGCTTTGTGGCTCCACTAAACCATCAAAGTCCTTCCGAATCCAATCCTTACAGTCCAAAATCCTTAATGCTCCTAACTTTGTTGCAAATCAAGTCATCCATCAGGACCTCAATGTCCCATATGTTGCCGTTTTGGCCAGAACAAGATACTATTCCTTCCATAAAACTATTCCTACCACCCAAATCCACTTGTTTCTAGCCTGGCTTCTCCTTCATTACCTAGTAATCCTCCTAGGCATCTGAAAAGAAGATTGCCTCGTGATCTTCTCATTTAGAAATGTTTTTGGAGTTCTATCAATGGGTATATTATCCACTTGTCATTATATCACCTACAGAAAATTAACTTGTTGTATATATTTTTATACAGTTGTAAATAACAATAAATAAATTATTAAAAAAATAAAAATAAATTTATTAACTGGTATGAAAGCATTGTTTTTAAGTTATATATAATGTGTTTTGTTTTTTTTATGTGTTGTGATTTGTATTTTTTTATTTAAAAATGCACACAGACATCGACAGTTGGATATTTTCCCATTCTCTATGTTTACGTTAATTTCTGAATTGATATATTTTTTTTAATAAAGACATTTTAAGACAATTATTATCCACAATATAGTCATACATTTTTACTGTGATCAAATAAGGAACTTACAAGTACATATTTTTTCGACATAGTCACCTTGCTTTTCAACGCACTTGGTTCTTCGTTGTACAAGCTTCACGATGCCCTCTTAAAAGGAGGTTTTTGGTTGAGCTGGGAGCTAGGAATGCACCGCTTCTTTCATTGCTTCGTCCAAGGTAAATCGACAGCCCCTTACTGACTTCGTCAACAGTTACTCGTCTGACTAAGAGCACCATTTCACGTGAACACTCAATGTTTTCTTCATTTGTGGAGGTAAACGGTCGTCCAGCTCCATCGTGCGTAACACTTGTGTGACAATTTTTGAATTTTATAATCCATTCGTAGACACACCGTTGCGGCAAAACACTGTTCTCGTACTGTACCGAAAGTCTTCGATGAATTTCGGCCCCTGATTCGCCTTCCGACTACAAAAAACGGATCACTGAAAGTTGCTCTTCTTTGGTGCAAATAGAGCGCAGCAGCTATGATTTACAGGACCAATAACGAAACTAACCTAGCAGCTTGAACCTTGCATAGAAATAACAACAAATAAACAAAGCATGCGTCATCATCGCAAAACGACAGTGCTATCAACATAAACAAAAATATAACTAAATTGCGATTAAATATTGACTTACCCTCGTAGATATTTTGTTTGTTGTGTATTTTCTTATTAACTGTGTATTTATTTTACAATTTTAATATTAATGTGATAACCTCTACCCTCCTATCCTACATTATCCTTTCTAAATACTCCACTAACGCCTGTTGAACAGATTCGATACTTAGGAATCCATCTTGATAAGAGACTTACTTGGAATCCACACATAAGACTGAAACGACAAGAAACTACTCGTAGATCCCAATTGCTACAACACTTACTTGACAAATGCTCTAAACTTCCCATTCACTACAAAAAATTAGTATGCACTACGATAATCAGACCAATTTGGACATATGGAATTGAGCTCTGGGGCTCCACCAAACCATCAAATTCCTCCCGCATCCAATCCTTACAATCCAAAATCCTATTAATTTAATTAAACCCATTAATTCTTAATATTTTATCCTTAACAATCCCTGATAATCCTCCGGGGCGTCTGAAAAGAAGATGGCCACGGGACCTTCTAAATTAAATCAATGTTTGAAGTACCACCGATGGGTGGTTCCTTCCCAAAATTTTCAAGTGTATATGAAACATACAACATATTTACTTATTGTATTATTTTGTACAGTTGTAAATTACATTAAATAAATAAATTTTAAAAAATGTGATAATTAATCATGGTTACTGATTTTCCATGGTTGTGTCAGATTGTATAATACTTATAAATAAATGAATATAATTTTAGAAAATAAAATAAAAATATGTTTTAGCAAATGAATCCCTACACCGTCAGTAGAAATGACAGAAAAACCCAGTAAAAATAACAGTAAAAGATTGTCTTCTGGGTTATAAAAAATAGCAACAAGCCCAGCTCAGCTAAAAAAACGAGAAAAAAAGAAAAATAGGAACTCGTTTAATCTCCTTTCCGAATTTCCAAACGACCGAGATATCCTTTCAAATGGATATGCGATGGCAGGCCAGAAGGCGGAAAGTCCTTATTCACCGAATGGGCTAACCTACAGCCAAGGATAGTTCCAATTTCAGTCTGTTATTGCTGATAAAATTTAGATAATTGTAGTTTTCTGTAAAAAAGAACATTAAATGTTTTATTTATTTTTTTATTTATTTATTTAATGTAATTTACAACTGTAGAAATAATAAATACAATAAGTAAATAGGTGGAATGTTTCATTTAGACTTGAAAATCTTAGGAAGGAACCACCCATTGGACTATCAGGAATTGTTAAGGATGAGAGATTAAGAACTAATGGGTTAGGATGGGTAAGGAGTTAGGAATGAAAAAACGCGTATCTGTTTTGGGACAAATCTGCAACAATGGGATGTTAAGGTCTTTGTGGATGAGTTTATTTATAACGTAATAAGGAGCATCAAGGATCTTACGTAGAACTTTGGATTGTAAGGAATTTTATCAACATTAAATGTCATTCGTAAATTTACCTCAAATCAAAGATATATAATAAACTAGCTGACCCGATTGCTTTATTTGAGGAATATATATATATATAAATTGAGTCTGCCAAATATAGGTAGGGGAATACAAAATGGTGGCTGTTTCAAAATCTTAAAAAAGATTAAATTTTCATTCGGAGCTCTATATCGTTAAAACAACTTATCTTCGTAGGAGTAATAGTTTTTATGATATTCGCATATAAATATAAATTTGGCACATGAAAAATAGTCTGAACAACTATAAATCAATTAATTTTAGCAAATTTCATGAAAACTACTACTCCTACGAAAATAAACGTAATAAACTACTTTGTAGCCCAATAAACGAGCTTTCATTTGAGTGCTAATAGACATCAGTATGTCAAATGGTATTTGAGATATAGATTTTTCCAAATAAATTTACTAACTACTGATCTTTCAGTACGTTTCATACAACATTTTTATAAAATGTTTCTTTTTGAAAAGCTGTATCTCGAGAACTATTGGACGTAAATAGCTCTATTAGAGCTTACATTTAAGCAAATTTACTCTACTTTAAATGATGCTCTCTTAGACTTTCTATTGTTGTTGGTAGTTGTAAAGATATAGAGCTCCGAATAAAAAATTAATTATTTTTAATGTTTTAAAACAGTAGCCAGTTGTTATTCCCCCTACTTGGCAGACTCATCAATTTTGACTAGTAATTATACCTAGTTTTCATTAAAGTAATCAAAAATTGAGGTGAGATAACAGCCTTTTTTCTCTTCTTGTGCTCTTGTACTGTTGTAGGGGTTAAATAAAATGCAGAGGAGTTATGGATGGTAACAAACCAAAATGAAAAAATCCTTCAAACAAATCAAAGTGAAAAATTCCGATTTTTAATTATTTGAAAAATGGTATTTGAGGATTTTAGACGACGATAAAAAATTAATATGATTTGATTTTTCTGGAAAAAAAAATGTTGACTAACAGAATTCCTTATTATTTTTTTTTTCAATTTTTAAATAAAAAATAATTTAAATAAAAAATCATTTAATAGAATCAATAATATATTTTTTCTTATTTTTCAGAAAAAGACTAATCTATTTTCATATAATAACTATGATAAAAATGTATACTTTTTGAGCTAAGCACCAACAACACTTTTTCTTTACCGAAAAAATCGGGCCATCCTATAATCTAGGGAAAATTCTGAACATTTAGCAAAAACCCCTACTAAAATCTGATGAACGGTATGGCATTGCATCAAGTACCAACAAGCAAATATTAATTTTTATATATATTAGGTGACACACTTCTACATAAAAATAATAACACCAATATAAAAAAAAATATATATAAAAACGAGGATAATAAAGTCGGCTATTAAATCTTATTTTATTACATTATAGATAAATAACATCCTTCATTTGTATTTTATGCCTACCTGTTTATCTTAAAACTGCTTTCTATTTTAAAATTCCACATATCTGGAGATACGGAGTTGAAGTTTGGGGCTCAAATTTCATAAATAAATTTAAGCCTCGAAAAATATTCCTTGCCTGTAATTTCTGAACAGATTTACAGCTAACGGATCATTTTCACTCTGAATATTATCAACTATCCCTTTATCAACTGCCCTTGCGACACGCCCTACATCCTGCGTCAGTCGACAATCCACGCTACGTAAAGAATCCTCAAATTGTCTTCCTATTGTATAGTCTTCTTGTTATATTTATCAAATATTATTACTAAACCAGTTTTTATTTGTTTTGTTTTTTTCATCAAGATTTATTTTCTTTTTTAGCAGTAATTTTTTTTTCGTACCCTTCATTAAAGTAAAATTAGTACTTCATACAGATACATGAACTGTATTATATATACTTTACTGATTCTTCTCCTTTTGATTGCCTTGTATCATTATAAGGTCTTGATATCAGTCTAGCTATAGCCTTAGATACGCCATGGAATTTTTTTAAAGAAATTATTTATTCCATAACTTTATTATTTTATTTCTATGAGCTTCATCTTTATGATCCTCATACAATTTATTATAATGGAAGTTTGGATGCTTTTATTTATTTCTTGAGCCTAGCAAGAACACTTGCCAGATAAAGGTAAGATGCAAATAGCCAATAGAGGGCGCTATCGATACAACAGGGCTATTGGGTGCAGAGCCGTTACCCCTCCTCCTTTGAAACAATAGCTTTTTATAGCCGAGGTAGAGCGAGCTACCGTCTCAACGCTTCCTAACCAATATCCCTTCTCCTCTTGTCTCCGTTTATCTTTAATAAACGCTTCTCTTATCATCGAAACTGTATCATCCCGCTATCTTATATTGGCAATACACGTAGAGCTCCCTGCCAAAAAAAAATGTTATAAACTTTGTGTAATTTTTTTTTAATAATTTATTTATTATTATTTACAACTGTATAAAAATATATACAACAAGTAATTTTGCTGTATTTAATCGGTGACATAGCGACATGATACAAACATGTGGAGAATCTACCCATTGATAGAACTTCAATAACATTTCTGGAGGAGAAGATCTCCAGGCCATCTTCTTTTCAGACGCCTAGGAGGATTACTAGGTAATGAAGGAGAAGCCAGGGTAGAAACAAGTGGATTTGGGTGGTAGGAATAGTATCATGGAAGGAATAGTATCTTGTTCTGGCCAAAACGGGAACATATGGGACATTGAGGTCCTGATGGATGACTTGATTTGCAACAAAGTTGGGGGCATTAAGGATTTTGGACTGTAAGGATTGGATTCGGGAGGAATTTGATGGTTTAGTGGAGCCACAAAGCTCAACTCCGTATGTTCAGATAGGCCTTATAATAGTCATGTAGATCAGTCTTGGATTGGCATTTTAGACTGTTTGTCTAATAAATTTTGTAATAGTCGGAATCGACCAGCAGTCTCCTGTCTTCTCAGTCTTGTATGAGGATTCCATGTCGTTTGTCTAGATGTAGTCCTAAGTAACGGATCTGTTTGACAGGAATAAGTGAGGTATTATTACAGGATACCCTCATGGGTTTAGGACGAAATATTTCTTGTGATATGGTGGAATTTATTGGAATTAATTTTAATCCTCCAGTTTTGGCACCCTTCTTCAAGGGTGGTGATATGAGATTGGTATATACAAATGAGGAGAAGATTGGTAGGGGCGCGGTCAGTGAAGAACAGAAATAAGTAAACTCTTATTAGGCAACATATGCGACATTGAGGTCCTGATGGATCACTTGATTCGTGACAAAATAAGGAGCATTAAGGATTTTACGAAGGAATTTGGACTGTGAGGATTGGATTTGGGAGGAATTTGATGCTCCTTATTTTGTTACTAATAAAACCATCCATGAAGACTTAAATGTTCCTTATGTAACCGATCTAGCCCGAACCCAATATCATTCCTTCCTTTATAACCTCCCTAACCACCCAAACCCACTAGTTTCTAACCTTGCTACCTCTTCCATTCCTGACAATGCTCCGAGGCGCCTGAAAAGAAGATCGCCTCGTGACCTTTTATTTTAAAATGTTTTTAGAGTTCTACTACTGGGTAGTTTCTATTATTTAAATAGATCCATTTTTGTATTTTTTTTTCGTAAATAAACAAATTTAATAGAAAATATAGATTGATATGTGCAATATTTTACACCTATACGACAAACCTATCAAAATAAACATGGATTTACCATAAGCTATACATACCGGAGTATTCAGTACTTTTTATTAAAATATACAGCCACAAGTGGAAGCTTCATATTATTGAGGAAACCTAGCGCCCTGATAACATTGACCTGAATGAAGTTCGGTGGCGTACCTTTTGGACCCGGAATCCATTACCATTTTAATGGGACGTTTAGAATTGCTAAATCCCTGTTAGCTCTCCAAGGGCACTGTATCATTCGATACAGCTTCCTTCGTAGCTTGGCTTTTGCTAATGAAAGCATAACATGCATGAATTTTCTTGTGTTTCTCATCATCCTCTCAACACGTTATCTACTAATAATCTAATATATCTGTTGAACCTCTATGTTCACGACATCATCAAGTCCACACAAACCTCCATAGCTATGTCCCCTAAGAATAAATACATGTAGTACAAGAGCCCGAGAGGAGAAAAAAGGCAGTTATCTCATCCCAGTTTTTGATTACTTTAATGAAAACTATGTACAATTAATAGTCAAAATTGATGAGTCTGCCAAGTATAGGTAGAGGGAATAAAAAATGGCTGCTGTTTCAAAGAGATAAAAAAAGCTAATTTTTCATTCGGAGCTCTATATCTTAAAAAGTAGGAACAACACAAGAAAACCTAAGAGAACGCCACTTAAAGAATAGTAAATTTGATAAAATATGAGCCTTTGTAGAGTTATTTACGTTAAATAGTTTTCGAGATATAGCTTTTTAAAAAGTTTGTAAATTTATTTTGAAAAATTTATATCTCAATAACCATTTAACGTACAGATGTCTATGAGCACTCAAATTAAAGCTAGTTTAATGAGCTATAAAGTTGTTTATGATGTTTTTCTTCATATGAGTAATAGTTTACATGAAATTAGCTAAAATAAATTGATTTATAGTTGTTCGGACAAATTTTCATTTGCCAAATTTATATTCATATGTGAATATCATAAAAACTACTACCCCTACGAAGATTAGTTAGAGTTTATTTATTTTATTTTTTATTAGTTAATTTCTCCTTTTGGTTTGTAAATAGTTTTGAGAATTATTTTAATTTGTCTTACTTTATACATGAATTTATATTATTATTTTGTTTGTCATTGGAAACATATCTTCTTTTTTTCGTTTAATCATTTAACTTTTAAATGTAATAATATTTAATGGTAATTAAATTCATCTTGCTATTGGCCCAATAAGTTAATTTTTTAATCTCTAATGCCGCCACCAACAAAGCATAGGATGTAGAAATAAAAATTATAACGTTGTATATAGTTAGGGGTGTCTTTTGACAAGAAGCTATAGCCCACCCTTCAAAATCAATTGTTAAAGAAAAATGTGACTGTTATATCAACCAGGCAAGGCCAACCAGGGCAATCTGGTATTAAATAAATAAATTTAAAAAAGGAAACAGACTAAGCAAACGTTTAGCTTTCCAAGGAAACAAGACAACTTAAAAAAAACCCTAGCAATTTATTCCCAGCCTCTGATAATTCGTCATGTTGAGCTTTCATTCTCTTTTGATGAAATGTTGGTTTTTCGCTTCACTTGAAGAGTCTGGCTTTTCGGAGAAAACTTGAGGGAAAACTTTACCCTTAAAGTTTAGAAGGGGGTGTTTTTCTTTCACGTAATTTTCAATAAAGTCTCTCTCTCTCTCTCACTTGCCAGAAAAGTGAAGACAACTTTAACATCGTCGTAAATGGTTATTTCTTAAATGCTTTTTTTTTTAATTCGTTATAATGTTATGTATAACATTCTATTTGAAGTTAGTTGATTTATTAAGATAAATTGTTGACCGTATAGAATAGATTGTACGACGATGGCTGTCGATATAGAGCTCGGAATAAAAAATTAATTATTTTTAATGTTTTAAAACGGTAGCCAGTTTTTATTCCCCCTACCTATACTTGGCAGACTCTTTTTGACAATTTTGACTAGTAATTAAACATAGTTTCCATTAAAGTAATCAAGAATTGAGGTGAGATAACTGCCTTTTTTTCTTCCCGGCTCTTGTAATAATACTTTATACATAATTTCTTAATAGTTATTCTTACTTTTAAATAGTTCTTAATAGTTATTTATAGTTCTTAATACTTTTAAATAGTTACTTTTTTTTTTATATAATTTTCGTCTTCTTGGATAATTTTTTTTCGAAAATTACAAACATAATGATAATTTCAACACGAGCTAATTGCCCTACACAAAACCTAGGGACTAATTAAGGATTTCAAATCATAGTAAGTTAGTAATTGAAAGTTGAGTTGCTTTTTCATTATGTTAATTTTAATATTTTTTTCTTTATCTACATAGAGCACTGTATAATTGTTCTTTTGTTTCATTTACAAGTATATTTAATATTTCTTATCTGTTTTTACAAATTCTTATTTTTCCCAATAAGGTAGGTGGCCCAAATATGACCTACCCAAGATTAATATTAAAATAATAAAATGGTTATTATTTTGTTGCAGTTTCTATTTATGTTATCAAGCAGGAGCGAGAAATTGATATCTGTTATGGTGAGAACATTTTTTAATTAATATTATCACGTTAATTGTTAGTTAGCATATATGTAATTAGTATTAGATATTATATATCTTTTAGCATTAGATATTACATTAGGACTGCCTGTAGCTTAGGTAGTTGAGGCGTAAATCATAACAACCTGAGAACTGAAGCGGTACCGGTTCGAATCTGGCCTGGAGTGTCGACTTATATTCTATGGGAGTTTCATGAAATGAAAATTTGACCCCAACATGGTGTTAGAATAGAATGGTATCCAGTAAATAATCCTCCCCCCCTTAATTTGGCCTACAGCTAGAGTAATTTATCTATGCTCAAAATAAAATAAGGAAATCAATTAAAAAGGAAGTTTAAGAGGAATTTCTGGCGTTTGCCCTAACCTTAGCAAAAATTATCATTAGGCTATATTTGGGGACCTCTGATTATATGGCCTTAATATATAGGTTATACCTTAATATGACCAACACTGTCAACCAACTTTATTTTGTTATCAAGGATAAAATTAATTAAATTAAGGGTTGAATTAAATTTCAACACGATTTAAATTTAAAAAAATATTGCA
This sequence comes from Halyomorpha halys, assembly GCF_000696795.3. NCBI lineage: Eukaryota > Metazoa > Arthropoda > Insecta > Hemiptera > Pentatomidae > Halyomorpha > Halyomorpha halys. The sequence goes on along the minus strand of NW_027107118.1, from coordinate 305,312 downwards.
AAAGTTATTAATATCATGTTAATAAATTTAGGAGGTTACTCTTCGCGTTCTGGAGTCACATGCACCCTGTCAAGTCGGCTTCCATACTCCCCACACAATTGGTGAACATAGGTTTGACGCATATACTTATTACATATTACCTTCTTCTAGTATTATTTGTTATTTTCTTAATTTATCGTTATACTGGTTTTGTTTCATTCACTTTATCACGGTCATTTCGTTTTGTTTTTCAGTTCTGATTAGGGCCTAAAATTTAGGCCGAAACACCGGCACGAATAGTAATTATTTTATTGTGTTCATTTCTATACTATTGACCTCTCCCACCTTTCCCCTCCCCTTACTGAATATACCATCATCTCACATTGAATAATTAACATATCATAATACATTATTAATTATAAAATATCGTTCAATTAT
>NW_027107118.1:275928-304780 GCF_000696795.3 Halyomorpha halys | reverse complement strand
GTACAAGAGTACCTGTACGTATATATAGGGGATTAAAAAGAGAAATAAAGGAGTCTTTAAGCTGATCTTGTGTGTGTGTTCACGGTCCTTTTCCCTTTTTTTTATGTTCTGTTTGAGACGGAGCTTAACTTATATATATATATATAGTTGTCCGTATAATTAAAAATATAAAGAAGATGATCCTGATTTGTTTTTTGTCCATTTATTATCATTATTAATTTTATTTTTTTTATATATTTTTCTACGACCTTTATTTAATCTCAACTTTCTTCATTTTCCGTCTGTTAGTGTGTTTAAATTTTGTGTTCCCACATCTACTTTTCTTTTTTTTCGTTTTATATTAGTCTCCTGTACTTTTATAACCCTATAGTTTATGTAATTTTTTATTCTTATCATTGTTACGTAATTTTAATTCTTATCATTGTTTATTCCAGTGTCTTCTTTTCTTTTATTTATCTATAATTTTCTTTTCACTTATATTTTACATAATGTTTATCCAACCTTAATTTACCTTTTTCTATCTTTTTAGCCCTGACGAAGCCCTGCAAAGTGGGGCGAAACGTTGGACAATAAATAGTTGAAAACTATTTTGTTCTTTTTTTGACCGCACCCCTGACCATCTTCACATTTTCGTGCAATTACTTTTCAGCGTTTTTACGTTATATTAATAATTACATTATATTGTCTTAAAAAAAAAAATGAATTCTATATTATTATAATAAAGTTAAATACAGGACATATAAGAGAGTATTTTAATATAGGGGCGAGATAAAGCAGGCAAGACCCTTGAGTGCTCGGTCAAAGCCAACTCATTCCACGCCTGAATAAAAGCTCACATATCTTCATTGTACGCCATCCGTTCTAGGTCAAGTAAACACCGTCCACAATGGCAACGCTAGCAATTTTATAAAGTACTCTTACAGAGTCACTCTGGTATGATGGCTTTCCATTTTAAATATTATTTTCTTACTCATACAATACAAAGAAACTAGAAAACTAGATTTCTCGAGAGTAAATTAACTCCTATCGAGTCTGAGTAATCGCCTTATAAGGAAAATATTTCTTTATTATAATATTATAATATAATTATATCGGAATATCGAACTTAAGGTGATATCTGTCGAAGCCTCTACTATCCTAGAAAATAAGACATTCGCTGCAGTGATATTGCTGTCGTGTAGTGGATTTGCTTGATAGATCATAGTACAATCTTATTCCATTCGTAGTTATAATACCCATCCAACCTTCAAATCCCTCATCTTCGACTACATTCTGTCCACCCAATTACGGAAGAATAACAATTCAAAGTTTCAAACAAGATGTGAATAGATGGAAAAAGAGATAAAATTTAACATAAATATTATTTTATATTTTAATATTTACGAAAAACCTATAAAAATAATCAACACAACTCCTTTCATTTTCTTTTATTGGATTATTCCTTAAGATTATGATTAGTAAGAGAATTTTTTAATATTACCTTTTTGATAATAATATAAAAAATATACCGCTGGTTTATATATTTTCTATATTAGATGTTTCAGATTTTCGTTTATACTTGTAAATATGTATGTTAGCAGAAATTGTACCTTTTCATTTATTATTTTTAATTCAATTTATTTGATTTTTTTAAAGTGTATTTACTATCAGAAGTCAGTCATCTTATGTTTTATGATATGATATATAGTTTTATTTTATTTGTTCTATTTTTTTTTTAAATTTATTTATTGATATTTACAACTGTATATAAAATACATCAAGTAAATTTGAGTAAATCATAATGGCATGGTACAAGCATGTACAGAAACTACCCACTGGTAGCACTCTAAAAATATTTTTACAATATAAGGTCTCGAGGGCATCTTCTTTTCAGACGCCTCGGAGGATTGTCCGGAATAAAAAAAAGAAACAAGATTAGAAAGTAATGGGTTTGAGTGGTTAGGGAGTTTGTAATGGAAGGATTGATATCTGGTTCGGGCTAGATCGGTTACAAATGGAACATTAAGGTTTTTGTGGATGCTTTTATTTGTGACAAAGTAGGGAGCATTTAGGATTTTACGTAGGATTTTGGATTGGATACGAGAGGAATTCAAAGGTTTAGTGGAGCCCCAAATCTCTACGCCGTAAGTCCAGATATGTTCTAATTTTATTTTATATATTCGGTTGATTATTGTTGTTTATTTTCATCTTTCCAAATTCATTATATATTATGACGTTTTATAATTTCCTTTTTTTTTTTTATGTTACTCTAAGGCTCTAGAGTCTAATTTGCACGCCTGTAGTTTTATTCTAAAGGGATCAATCCCAGAATAAATAAAGAATATTATTATTATTATTTCAATTTATTTTTTAGTATGTTATCAGTAAAAAAGGACATATGGGAGAGATCTATAAACTAAGGGAGTGGGAGGTGGTTGTTGAGAGTTTATAGAAGGAGAAAAAGGCGTAAAACTATTAATTAAAGAGTCTAAGAGCTTATGTATTATATAAGGTTGAAAGCAATATTTTCTTAATACAGGGAATATTAGTGTTGTGATACTGGGGATCAGATAAGGAAAGGTATCGGTGTATAAGAGGGAATTGGAGGTGAGGGTGTTATGAAATAAAAAGGATATTAGGGTTTTTGTTTTTAAGGATTTAGAGTAAGGATATTGCTAAATAAATATAATGTCTTTGGCGAATAAAGAGATGATGGAATCTTCAGTGCACACATTGAGTGCTATGTTGGAGTGATCAGGAATGAGAGTTTCCCATGGTGAGCCCAAAGATTTGATTAAATTATTTTATTTTATCCCTAGCTTAATAAAAAATATTTTTTAATTATATAGATATTTTAATAAACAATTGAAATGTTAAATTCACAAAAACAGTAATAAAAAAGGTAACTATGACGATGAACTGCATTCTTAGAACAGCATTAGTTCCAGCTCCCTGGTTTACAACCGCCTAAGTATTGTTCACTTCATAGCTCTATAATATAAATCTATCTATTTCAGACTCCTGGAAATCTCCTTCCACAGACACTCATATATAGTTATCGCATTGACACCATTTCCAGGAGAAGCCTTTGCTTGTCCTTGTCTTTACTTTCACGGCTCTTACCGGGACTTAACCCCTCCCCTAGTTCTAAACTATTCCTCCATCTTCTAACAACGGAGATAAATACCTCCTTATGTGAGATATGAAAGTCATTATGTGCTGGATTCTAGAGTAGCAATTAAATAGAGCTGTCGAAAGGAACTCTAGTTGAAAAATTGTATATATTATGCTATAGAATTTACATCACCTACCCTTTACCACACTACGGGTACAATAGTAGGGGTATTCATGATCTATGTTAAAGCGTGTTAAATGGAAAAACTCGTGTTAAATCGAAAAAAATTGCCTTCTTTTGCCGTGGTAAAACGAAACAACATTTAACATGGCTGAGAGTCTGTTACTTGGTCAGTTAAATCGAGAATGACGTCACACAATAGACCAGTTGAGATCGCCGCCACATTAGTTGTTGTGACTTTCAATACAGTTGTCAATTACCTCATCTTCATTCTCTTCTTCACAAGTTTGAAGATCAATAAGACACTCATAAGCTAAACTTTCACACAAATTCCACTTTTCACTCACTCTAGGCATGTTTTACTGAAGTAAACAATAACATGAGGGTCTGGAAGGAAGGTTATAAACATAAGGCTTATACAACAAGTTGCTGAGAAATCCGCTAGGGGCTCTTATGGATTTAAGGTTTAACATGACTTCAAATAGGGCTGCTCACAATCCTATAGTTATAACATTTAACATGGTAAAACATATAACATTTAACACAACATCATGAATACCCCTACTATAATTTAGGAAACTGACATATATAGACGTCTTGACAGTTAATTATGTCAGATTATAATAACAAACATAAATCTTATTATATACATAAATATAATCTTCAATAAAAAAAAACTATAACATAAACTTAATATTAATAATAAAGATTTATCATAGCTATGTTCTAAAAATATACAATTCACACTTATATCGAACGAATTTCTAAAATCGGTTTGAATCGAAAAACGAAAAGCTATATACAGGTTCACTTCCTAATTTCAACAATTTTTGGTATTTTGTTTTGATGTTTATTGATTCATAACTAGTATATGTTCTTTCTTTTGGGGTATTGTTGATCTAACCTATTTCTAGCGTACCTAACTTTGCAATTCCAAATAGAATTCGGGTTTAGTTTATGACATTATCTTATAGAAAATCAATTTATTTAAATATTTATTCAATGCTTGCTACTAGCAAAAAAATCCTGTGTTTTTCGTAATAATATAATATAATATCATTAGCGCTTCTTGTGGTCAATAGTAAAAAACAGTTTTTCCAGCGATCGCTCTGAGAAGAAGCAGACGAGAGAAAAGAGAGTCATTTTTTTTTTTATCTCTTGGATTCAACGTAGTCATGCGTAGGCTGACTTCAGGAAGTGGTTCCTTGGTTAGGGGTAGAAGAATAGAAGGAAATAGGAGAATGCTGAGACAGAACATGCCGCCTTACCATCCACCTCAGTTATTTCACTCCAAATTTTCATTCTTACCCAACTGGACCACGATCTTCATACAACTACATCAACTCATCAATATTTGAAATCTTAAATCACCCTAATTCAAATTTTTTTAACCTAATCTAACCGTGTTTTATTTTTGACTAACCCTGTAAATTATTCAATAGATTACAGAAACGTTTCTCTTGTCCACTCCCTATAACCATTTAAATTGTTCAATATATTCATTTTCTTTCAGTTCTCTTACATTCTGTCCATTATTAATAACCCAATCAGCACATTCTAAACTGAAGTAGTGCCTGGCCTTAAGTTGAAGGTGCACTTTATACAATACACATTGTTAGATAATGTCATGATCTTATCTGATCAGTTATTTTGTCACGATCTTTATGTTAAATAATTAAATTAAAAATAAGTTTGAAATGAAAAAAATCCCTATTTTAAATTACATATTTTTTTAAAATGTTTTTAGGTGTGCAGAAATACACACAAAGATCAGCAAAAAATTAACAAGACAAATTTTCTACCTGTGTAATTTAATGATATAATTAAACATTATTAATTGAAATAATCATTTTTAAGGTTTACAATATATCATTTTGATTAATCCACGGCTTAGAAGTTATCTCGTTGAAATTATCAAAGCCAAGCCACCATCCATCATTTACGCCGCAATATATAAACAATGAAATAGAGAGAGCGATGAGATGTTTTCAATTCAGATAGAATATATATATGACGGAGAGGGTATACATCTCCACCCCCGACGGACGGATACATGTAGCGAAAAGTTTGACGTAAAGCTATTCAAACAAAAATACAAATATTCACTTTCATAAAGTTTCTTGGTCTCGATAAAACAAAAGCTGTTGAAGCGATTTCCTCGATACCCACCTTCGTTATATTCTGTACGTATTTTCCTGCAAATTTCACTTACGTAAAATAATATGTTATATCGTAAATACTAAAGTGTTATCTCAAGTAAGTTATTAATTTTTTGGACCTGTGTATTTATGTTTCAACATTTTTATTCCATTAACTTATTTATTCATTAAATTATTTATTTTAACAAACTTTTTGTTTTTTTAAATCTATATACTAGTTGTTTTTAAATTTTTTTTTTTTTGGTAAAATGGTTTACTGATGTGACTATTATATTTTTGGTTTGATTTTACATTGCTATCTAATGATAAATTCGTTTAATTGGTTTAACGGATCGAACGTGGGTAGCGGATAACTGGAGAGGGTCTGAGGGAGTGAGTTAGTGAATCAAATGAAATAAAATTGTCAAATGGAATGAAATTGTTAAAAAGAGAAAAAAAAATAAAATATTAGTATTTAGCATATAGAAGAGTATTGATTGTAAAAGTAAAAGGTAGGAAAAAAAAATTTGTTATATCATGTAAATATATGTATTGTATTAAGTCCGATCATGGATTGATTTGTATGTTGTGTTTTGTAGTAACCCAATGTATTTGGCCAGCATGGCTAAATAAAGCATTTCCCTCAGTAAAGTTAATTACCAACGAGGAGAATAGTTAGGCAAAAGTAAGTCATGAGGAAAAAATGAATCTTTTTCTGGTGATTGGAAATTTGGTTCGAAAAAAATTAACATACTTTCAGATTTTCGATTTATATGTAGCTTACTAGAATTTAAGAAATTCAGGTTATAAACAGTTAAACGAGCAGTGACCAACAACTTGGGAGACCCATCCTCAACCCGAAAACTGAAACTCAGGCTGCTGCAGGACATTCGGTTATAAATTCTGTAGTTATCAATTCTATTATTGACTTAACTTCTATTTTATTTATTTTCTCCTCTATTATTTCTTATTTGTTTATTGAAAGACAATTGTTTCTTTATAAGTATCTTTAATTTTCTCTCTATTTTCTTATAATTTTTTTTAAAATTATAACGATGTATCTAGTTAGGAGTGTCTTTTGAACAAGACTATACCCTCCCCTCCCCATAATCAACTGTTAAAAAAAAATGTAACTGTTATATCAACTAAGTAAGGCCAGATCTTGGTATTAAATAAAAAAAAGAAATAAAAAAGAAATTCAGGAATCCTTATTCTTTTTTTTCTCCCAGGACAAATAATTAGTCTGAGTTGGTCCAAAAACACTAAACAAATTTATTTTAGCATATATAATATGTATAAAATAAAAGTTCACCGTAAACCTGTTAATAAAAAAATATCAATAGGAAACAAATTTGGTGCGTGCCGTATGAGCTTGGCTTATGATCATCACCCGACTTTCGGTTATTTAGCCATTTTAAGTTTAAATTTCTGATAATGTTTATCTTACCCCTGTCGAACAGATCCGCTACCTTGTACTACATTTGGACAAACGACAAACCTGGAATCCTCATACAAGACTAAAAAGACAGGAAACTGCTCGTCGATTTCTACTATTACAGCACTTACTGGACAAACGGTTTAAACTTCCTTCCTAAAACTTAAAATTCATTACAAAAGACTGATCTACATGACAGTAATAAGGCCTACGGAGTTAGTTTTGGGGCTCCACTAAATCTTCGATTTCATTCCGATTCCAATTCTTACAAACCAAAATCCTTCGTAAAATCTTCAATGCTCCTTACTTTGTCACAAATAAAATCAAACATAAAGACAGAGTTGGGGGAATATGATACTATCTAAAATTGTCATGGATACAATATTTATTTATCAATGGTTCATTCATGGATAAGGCTCGTATCCATGGCAATTTTATATATTAGTGTCAACTATAGCTAATTTTTGCCCACCTCTCCTTTAGAATAATATAACAGGCATGAAATAGTGGTAAAGTCGACCTATCAGGATTCAAAGGAAGGATTAATGGAAAAGATTCCGATACCTAAGCAATTGAGAAAGGAGTAAAGCAAGGAGATAGTTTGAGCCCCCTCTTGTCCAACATTTATATGGATGAAATCCTGAAAATGTGCAAACGGAACCCAGCCCGCACTACTATTGGCAAATGGAACATGAGGACAATACTGACCCAGGTAATGGTATTAGTGCATGCCATTGTCCTTATAGCAAATAATAAAGAGAACCTACAACAAGGAAAGAAAAGGGATGACCATCAATGTCAGGAAAAGCAATATAAGGCATATAGGCCAGGAACAGGAAAACATTGAAATACTTTGCAAAGGTGAACCAATAGAAATGGTGAACGAGTACACTTACCTAGGAACAGTGATCAGCAGGAATGGAAAGGTAGACCAATTGATATTCAATAGGATAAAGAAGGCAAATGCAATGTACTACCACCTCTGCAACACAGTTATGGGAAAGAGGTAGAGAAGAATGTTAAGTACATATCTTCAAGGCTATATACCTACCTACCCTAATTTACGGAAGTGAAAGCTGAGTACCACTTGATAAGCACCTAAGCAGAGTGACTGCAATGGAAATGAGATACCTACGGAGAGTGGCAGGCCGAACTAGGAGGGATCGCATACGGAATGAGAGGACGAGACAGGATGTTGAAACTGTCTCCATAAAGGATACCATTGAAATAGTTTGGACATCTCTGTCGGATGCGTGAAGACAGGGATCCAAGAACATATTTTGAGGCCAGATCAACAGGAAGATGCCCAAGAGGGAGACCCAGAATACAATGGAAATACAATTCTACATCTCCAAAATGGGATAGAAAAGAAAGAAAAACTGGGATGCCATGAGGGTGCTTGCTCGGGATTGAGATGCTTGGTTTGCTAGGATAGAGGCACCTCCACGCTGAAAGGCACAAAGGAGGAAGAGAAATAATAATAATAAGAAGAAATAGGGGTATTCATGGTATTGTTTTAACTGAAAAAAGTTCTAAATGCTCCTTTATTGAATCGATTTGTGACATTCTTATCGATTTTCACGAAAACGACTCTAACGATTTTGATCAAACTCTGCATGAAAATATATAATCAAATGCTCATTAATATCAGTTAGTTCTATTCACAGGGCTTATTTTTTTTTTATTAGAAAGAAATAAACAGTACTCATTGTCAGAAATAATAATATTTTTTGCAATAACCAATTATGGAAATAAATTGAAAAATAATATATTTCGTAACTGAAGAATTTTCAACTTAAATCATAAAACTTTTTGTTGTTTTCATAGCAGTTATTATTAACAACTATTAAATAATGAAAGGAAAGAAGACTAATTATACGGTATTCTTCGACTAATTTCGTTCATCTTTTTAATGAACTATTTTCCAGCAGTTCTGAAGAACTCTTGGTTTTTATCAACGAACAGTTCATCAAAATTTGGGAAAAATAACATAAACGATCATCAGAAACAAATTGAACGTTGTCAACCAGAAGCTCTCACTATAGCAGCAATAATGTATTTTCGTTTTCAACAGATAAAAAATAAGTTACTCACGGTTGCGAGAGGAATCAGTACACCATCATCTTCTTCAAACACTTATATTACACTTTTACACGGCACACGATAATGCACAAAAATGAAATGATATTATTAAAGAAATGAGAATTCACTCTGAGGCAGAACTAACCTATTTCTAATGACATAATCGAAGAAACCATATGGTTGTCAAAGAGCTACCTTCTTCCATTCAAAGAATTTTTTTTACTGGCTTCTCTTGGAAGCCTCTAAAGTAAAGATGCATAACCTTGGGGTCATCTTTATCAATACTAAAGAAATAAAGATGGAAATCAACTAAATGATTGAGGCTTTAGCTCTTGGGATACTTCAACATAGTGAAACATTAAAACTGCGTAAGTCAGGATGAAAAATCAAAGTTCAGTTGGATCGGTAGGTGTTAACGAAAAAAAATTCAAATTTTGGAGTGGAGGGGAGGCTGTGAGTGATTCTAGCATATTCTGATTACTTTAATGAAAACTATGTGTAATTAGTAGTATAAATTGATTAGATTGGCAATTATAAGTAGGGGGAATAGAAAATGGCAGCTGTTTCAAAATGTTAAAAAAAAAATTATTTTTTAATTCGCGTCTTCTAGAAAATATTCCGGATTATTTTTTCATGTACACTGATGGTTCCAAATCAGAAGACCGCCTCATCTTTCATCACTCGCGATTCAACCCACAAGTTTAAATTACATAAGGTATGCTCTATATACACTGCCGAACTCCACGCGATAGCATCAGCCCTCCATTTTTGCTTTTCAATAACTCAGAAGACTATTGTAATAATCTCAGATTCGTTGAGCTTTTTAAAAAGTTTGAGAAACATGTACCCCGAACATCCACCCATCATAAGATTTCAAGCTTTTCTTCTAAAATTGTCACAACAAGGTAAATCCATTATTTTGCTGCCAAAGCTACCAGACAGGCACTCACGCTCCCTGGCCGAGGCATCGCCGTTCTTACCACATCAGAACTCAGTACACCCCTTAAATTACAAATATTAGAAAAATGGCAGGCCAAGTGGGGTGAAAGCTCTCCGAGTAAATTAAAAGAAATAAAACGATCTGTAAAACTATGGTCAACATCCTACCGCAACAGCCGCAGGGAGGAAGTTGCTCTAACCCGCTTGAGAATAGGTCATACTCTCCTCACGCACTCTCACCTGATCAGAAAGCTGCCACCTCAAACGTGCAAATATTGTCAGTGTTTGAATTTTTGAAGGCACATCGCCTTCTTTCCAAATTATAACTCCTCTTCAATTTTAATTTTTTTTTTATTTATTTATTTTATTTTATTATTATTTATTTATTTTTTTCTCATTTTTTTTTTACTTTTATCATGCCATAGGCGTTGATGACCAGAGGGTTTTACGCCTTTAAGCAACAACAACAACAAAATTATTTTTCATTCGGAGCTCTATATTTTTAAAACTACTAACAGCACTAGAAAACCTAAGAGCAATTTACTCTACTTTAAATTTGGTAAAATATGAGCTCCAATAGATTTTTTCCATTGGGCTCTTGTACTATCTGGTTGGACTAGGCTGGTAACTTGTAGGATACCCATCTCCCCAGAGTATTGTAAAAATCACCAGATAGGGAAAAGAACAAAAAATGAATGAGATCAAAATATTTCTTATAATTGACACTGCAGTGCTCGTGGTCGACCGTCATCTCCGTAAGAATAGAAATAATTAATCTTATAAGCATTAAAAAAAATAAAAATAAAATGAACATATTTAATTTACCTATCCGAGGGCGTACCAAGGATCAAAACTAGTAGTACAAGAGCCCAAGAAGAGAAGAAAAAAGAAGTTATTTCACCCCAATCTTTGATTACTTAAATGAAAATTTTGTACAATTACTAGTCAAAATTGTTGTGTCTCCCAAGTATAGGTTGGAGGAATAAAAAATTACAGCTGTTTCAAAACGTTAAAAAAATTATTTTTCATTCGAAGCTCTATATCTTTAAAACTACCAACAACACTAGAAAACCTAAGAGAACATCTTTTAAAGTAGAGTAAATTTGTTAAAATATGAGCTCTAATTTACGTTCAATAGTATTCGAGATATAGCTTTTTAGAAAGCATAACTCCAAAACCATTTGACGTACAGACGTCTATTAGTCTTGAGCCATCCGGCCAGCCTGAAACGTTGGACTGTTAATGAATTAATAAAGAGTATTGAGACCTAACCTGAGTACCAATTAATTTATTTAAACAAATTATTTTACTTAAACAATAAAACGAGTCTGGAAGAAGTGATAAGATTATGAGAGCTAAATGCAAGGGTTACTGAAAACTGTTGATTGTTATTAGTCCATTTGTCAACTAAAAGGGCCATTTCGAAAATTAGTTCGGCAAAGAATACTACATTGAATAATATAGAAATATTTGTTCTGAGACGAGCGAGGATTACTTTCAATTCAAATTAATAAAGTAATTGATAGTAAGTAGAATTTGGACGATGCAGCCACCGCACTATAATTTTTACTTTTAGAAACTGAGTCGTACAAATATATAAACTTTGTTTACATCCCTTTTTTCTAATATGTGAATGTATATATTGAGGTGAAAAAACTTATATACTTTCTCCAGGACTCGACCGCCCCTCGAATATTCAATCTCGACCTTAACTCATTTAGAAATAATGTAATGCAGGAGACCAAAAAAGAGGAGGATGAAAAGAACATATGAGAAAACTTATTCAACTCAATTTTCCTCTCGAGAACTCAGAAAAGTGAATTACTAAAAAAAGAAAAAAATATGTTGACTAAGTTATGGTAATAACGGTTTTTGTAGGTAGGCACATGGGCGTACCTACCGAAGGGCAGGTGAACAATTTATTTTTGTAAGCATAAAACTAATAACTAATAAAGTACTGTTATAATTATATATAATTTTGGTTTCATTTGCGTTATCCATGCTATAATATGAGAACCTAAACGACCAAGGTTTGGCAACCCCTATAGAACAAAAGAAGAAAAAAAGGCAGTTATTCTTGTTTTAGCAAATTTCTTGAAAACTACCACTCGTACGCAGATAAACGTGAAACTGCTTTATAGTGCGTTAAACTAGCTTTAATTAAAGTGATAATAGACATCTATATGTTGGATGGTTTTGGAGATAGATATTTTTCAAAATAACTTCACTAACTACTAATTTTTCAGTACATTCGTTAATGAAATGTTGGTTTTAAAAAGCTATATCTCGGGAACTGTTGAATGTAAATAGCTCTATTTGGGCTAATATTTCAGCAAATTTACTCTACTTCAAATTATGTTATTTTAGGGTTGGTAGTTCTAATGATATACAGCTCCGAATGAAAAATTATTTTGTTTTAACGCTTGAAACAGCGTCTATTTTTTATTCCCCCCTACCTATACTTGGCAGACTCGTCAATTTTTACTCATAATTATAAGTACTTTTTTTTTAATTAATCGAAAATTGGGGGTGAAATAACTGCTTTTTTTCTCCTCTTGGGCCCTTATACAACTAGTTTTGACCCTGGGTACGCCCTCGGATAGGTAAATTAAATATTTCTGGGTCATAATATATTTTCATTTTAATATTTTTGTTTTAAATGCTTATATGATAACATATAAGAATGTATAATAAAAGCTATTAATCGTTAGATTTTCCTTGTGGATGGCCGAATTGGCCGAAACGTTGAACTGTTGATGATGTAATAAAGAGTGTAGAGACATAAATGGATACCAATTACTTTATTTTAAAAATAAATACCAGTCTCAAGAAATTGAAAAGATTATACATAAAATATTTTATCATGTTAATAAAAATACTTCCACACTTTTCATTATATTTTTTTTTTTTTTTAGTTTAACACTGTATATATATATTTTTTTAATTTTGTTATCATATATGTTATATAATTCTAACCTCTACGATATTATATTATCATCTATTAGTATCAATCAACTATCATCTACTTAATTTATTGTTATGTATATTTCCAAGTTTCTATGTCTCTCGTGTTGTTTTTCAGCCCAAATAAAGGCCTGGAATTTAGTTCGAAACGTATAAGTTTTGTTTATTTGTGTATTCGCTGACCACACCCCGAACATCTTCTCACAAAATGCTTTCAGTTGAGGAATTTACATTAAGTCTTATAAAAAGCTGGATTGTCGAAAGTTGCTAGAAGGACTTTTCTTCTGCTCGTTAAACTCACCGAAATTAGATAGATATTTAAATTTATATTCAGGACGGAATATTTCCAATTGGGGTCTCAAATATTGATTCTGGAATCCGCCACAAAAAAACAGCCCTCATGGAGTAAAATAAAAAAAAAAAAAAAGAATACATAACATTTCACAGAAGGCCGGAACAAAGCTCACTGTCATGAATTATTCAAGAAGGTTCGTTCGCGCGCTGCTGTTTCATTTTTTTATCTTTTACAATAACAAGATAACCGGCCGTATTAACTCCTTCATCTTTTATTATTTGATATAAAGTGCTGAGCAATTTCCTTTGTGGTTCGGGATTTAGAGCTTCGCAGAGAAGCTATTATTTTTTACAAAAGAATTCATGAATAGATGAACAATGAATTATCAATCCTACATTTTAGGTGTTTCGGCTTGAGATTTCGTTATACATATAATTAATTTCTTTGAATAATTGATTGTGTAAGACACAAGTAACTGGTAGTAACGGTATAGGCAAGACTGAAAATCCATGTCGATTTAAAAAAAAAAAAAAAAAAAAAGTGCATATTTAGAGCCTAAAAATTTTGTTTGCCTTTTTTGGCATTTTCATAAAGTAGAAATATATAGAATGTTCAGGCCAATTTTCGATCCATTACCTCAATTTAATAAGTTCCAAACTCACTTTCCTCTCCTTAATTACCTTTATATTTCCCATTTATTTTACCTTTACCACCTTAAATCATACACCATTCAATTTCTCCAAATGTATTTCAAGTATAAAAATCTTAAAGTAAGTTGTTATTAGTAGAAGTGATTCCTACCTACTGTAGTGGCAACCTCTTTGGATTAGTGATAACAGTGTCTGTGTCTATCTTACCTAGTGTGTGCAGTTTATCAGTTTACTTATTAACCTATTTTCACCTATCTTCAATCTATTTCACCTCTATCTACATCTGTATCATCTTCATCAATTCACCTACCTAACTTTTATCTGTGTCCATCTAAATTGTTCACCTCTGCAAGTATCTCACCTATTCTTCATACATATCTTTCTGTTTCTAAAACCCCCATACAGTAGCAATACCAATCAACTTATATGTAATATTACCTTGTACAATATTGTAATATTACCCACCCTTATTATTTATTTATTTTTTATTTTTAAACAGGGTTCTGTAGGTTAATTTTATTTGTAAAAAATCTGTAGACAACTATATTTTTAATTTTCTTTTTATTATTTCAACATCATTTCATCTATCAAAGAATTTTTTTTTTCTGTTTTCAAGAATTTTATCATTTATCATTTTTCTGTAGTTTTTATTTTTTTTTTTTATCTCCCTCTTCCTCTTCCTCTCCCTCTCTCCTCTCCCTCTCCCCCTCGATCATTTTTTCTTAGGTGACTCTAATCAAAAAAATGGATATGAGTTCGGACACCGGTAAAATAAAAATCTTTTAAATAAATCAAGTTGAAAATTTTATAATTTTTAATTTATTTATTAAATGGTACTTTAGTAATCATACTTGGTAGTATGCTAAAAATTAATATATTTTTTTTTATTTTATTTATTTGTTGATATTTACAACTGTATAAAAAAATACAACCAGTAAATTTGATCATAATGACATATGATGTGATACAGGATGTAGAGAAACTACCCAGTAGTAGAACTCTAAAACAGTTTACAATATAAGGTCACGAGGCCATCTTCTTTTCAGGCGCCTTGGAGGATTGCCAGGAATGGAAGAGGAAGCAACGTTAGAAACGAGTGGGTTTGGGTGGTTAGGGAGTTTATTATGGAAGGAATAATATCGGGTTCGGGCTAGATCGGTTATATAAGGAACATTTAGGTCTTTATGGATGGTTTTATTAGTAACAAAATAAGGAGCATTGAGGATTTTACGAAGGATTTTGGATTGTAAAGATTGGATACGAGAGGAATTCGAAGGTTTAGTGGAGCCCCAAAGCTCAACTCCGTATATCCAGATGGGCCTTATTATTGTCATGTAGATCAGTCTTTTGTAATGAGTTGGAAGTTTAGACCGTTTGTCTAGTAAGTGCTGTAGTAGTCGGAATCTGCGTGCAGTTTCCTGTCTTTTCAGTCTTGTGTGAGGATTGCAGGTTAGTCGTTTGTCAAGATGAAGTCCAAGATAACGAATCTGTTCTACAGGGGTATATGGGAATATGATTTGTTGTTTTTTCTAAGATAAATTTTGTTGACTTACTTTACTTCGAGCCTCAATATGTTTTTATAGTAATTTTTTGTGAATATGATATCGTTTAATGGAATCAGTAACAGTTTTTTCTTATTTCTCAGAAAGACAAAAATCGATTGGTATTTAATAACTGTGAAATTTTGTTTATATTTTTTTTCTCCCGGAGAAATCGGAGATTTCAGTAGCTGTAAAAATTATAAAGAAAAAAAAACAGTATGGAAATCGGTCCATTAATTCAAAAGTTTATTGTAGAAAAAGATTCGAACCATCCCAGCCCAGGGAGCCCAGCCTCATAAATTGGGTAAAAATGTGGTCGAGTGTGATTCTGACCAAATCACCTTCCAGCACAACCATTGGTCTAGCAACAGTACTGCACCTCTGACCTTCATGGCATGTAGCAGTTTAGATTTAATAATTGAATATTCATATTGTAAATATAGTTCGCAACTAGACATCTTTTAATTATTTTACGTTATAGCATATACGAATCATTTGATTGCGCCCCAGTTAGTAAATTTTATTCTTTGAAGTTAAAGCCGGTTCAGCATTAAAACGGGGCGACCCGCTTAGTTCAATTTTAATTATTTCAGATGAGGAATACTAATTAAAAGCGAAATGGATTTAACTTAATGGGCAATTAGCCGTTTTTGGTTATGATGATGATGATTATGTTTTCCTAGATGAAACTAAAAGTGGCACTATATAATTAAATTATGCAATGCTCCGCTATTGTTATATTTAAGTATGTATATGGATTTAATAAACAAAATTGATAGTTTTTTATAAATTATTGTAAAGTTTATTATTATGATTTAGTAATATAAATAGTCGTTTAACAGCAATCTACACTCTAAATCAATATTAGTACTATATTGAAAAAAATTCACTGACCTATCAAAGTGTTGTAAAAGATTTTTTAGGAGTGAAACAAAGTATATATTCGTTTTTTGCACATCGAGAAACCCATAAATTCAAATTTTCTATAAAATCGAAAAATAAAATATTTTAGCCCAAAACATTCGCCCTATATCGGCCTTTGATTTATTTTATAAGACGGTCACTATAGTTGTTAACTATTTTTTGTCCTCTTTTGACGGCACCCCTAACCATCTTTTTCATAATTTGGGAAATGTTTATCTCAGGGACCATGAGGCGTACGGATGTCTATTCACTCAAATTAAAGATAATTTAATGCACTATAAAGTAGTTTATGAGACGTATCTTCATAAGAGTAGTATGAAGTATGCCTTCAACCGCATTGGAAGACACACTTCACTTTTAGTTGGCTGGTTGGGTTTGTGTGGACTATAATTGAAAAATGAAACATGATTAAATGTAATAAAATTCTATTGTTTTATGTTACAAGAGGTGTAGGGGATGACCGAAAGAAAACATTATGATTAGATTGTTAGTAGAATTTTGTATGACTTGGCTATGGAAATTGTAGATCTAGCATTGAAGTGGTTGATGATGATGTGGGTGTTAACTATTGCTAGATGGACTTACTCCATGGTTCTTTCTTCCCACCGCATTTCTACACCTTACCCCTCTGCTGGCTGGGAACCACTCGAGTAAATCTACTCACTCATGTAGATATTAATGATGAGTAAACAAAAGAAAAAGATGGACGCTTCTGTGGCTGAGACAAGATGGCTATCTCACATTAGTCTGGGTTACTTCTCTTGCCACCGAGAGCGCTGGAGGAGGTGAGATCCGGCTGTTGGCCACATGGGGCGCTACTAATTTTACACATGGCAACCTTTCCGATTCAACCTTTCGGTTGACGTAGGTTACCCGGAATAAGAGTAGTATTTTTTATGATATAATTTTTGCACTCTTTTTAGCAAATATTATGAAAAATACTAGAATATCTTAGGAAAATAAACGTTATAAACTACTTTATAGTGTATTGAACTAGCTTTAATTTGAGTGCTAATAGATATCTGTACGTCTGATGGTTTCTGAGATATAGATTTCCCACAGTAAACTCACTAACTATTGACGTTTCAGTGCTGTCTTTATAAAATTTTGAAATTTAACAATCTATAATTCGATAATTATTGAACGTAAATAGCCCTATTAGGGCTCTGGTTCGGGTAAATTTACTCTAGTTTAAATGATGTTCTATTAATTTTTCTAGCTCCGAATGAAAAATTAATTTTTTTAAGCATTTGAAACAGTCGCCATTTTGATTTCCCTTGCTATACGTGGCAAATTCATCAATTACCAAGTTACATTAATGGTAACAGCTATCTTCGCTGTACAATAGTCTATACCGATTAAAGTCCAATTTATCTGATTTTTTCTTATTATTTTAGGCAAATTTATTATCTATGATATGGTCATATTATATACTGCATGAAGTATAAATAGTTTTTGCATACTATCCCTCACTATGCTTCAATATTAGTACTATTTTGATATAATTCAGACTGAATGACTTATCAAATTGCGATTATAGATTTTTTAGGACTGAAACAAAGTTGATATTCGTTTTTAGCACACCCAGAAACCCATAAATACAAATTTTCTCAAAAATCGGAAAATAATATATTTTAGCTCAAAAACTTTCGCCCTATTTTCTTCGCCAAAAACTTTCGGCCTTAGATTTATTTTTAAAATCTAAAAAAATAAATAAATTCAATACGACTCAACCAACCTATACCATTAGTAATAGGGAAGTGCTCATTATCAGTTTCAATTTATAATATGGTAAAGCTATGATAAGTTTATATATTGTAATGAATGTGGATGTTCAATTATTTACATAAATAATTGACTGGAGCTTAAATCCTTTTTAACTAATTAATTTTTTCGATTAATTACGAGATATTTACCAATTATGAATGATTGTTTATTGAGTAACGAACTGAGTGTATAATTAACTAATGATAAGCCTGAATCTCTTCGTTGTTTATTAATTAATTAATGTTTCAAAATGCTACAATGATCGCTTCGAAATTGATCGTTTCTATTGTAAATTATTTTGTTCTTATAATTCTACAGATCCGGCAATGCTTCGCAATCGTGCTAGATTTAGGGATATAGATAGATTAATTGAATATAATTTAAAAATGGTGGTAAATAATACAAATATATGGTAAAAAATATATAAATAACGTTTACACGGCTCAACAAATCTACACCAAACTTGGCAGTGGTTTACGATTTTATATAAAATAAAATGTTTAAAAAGTTTTTCTTTTTTTAAACTAATATTTCGCCCTTATAAGGGATGTAATGTTGGTTAAAAGAGCAGACATTCAGCTCCAAAGGTTGTATTAACGGAATTGAATAAAATGCAGAAGAGTTATGAACGATTCGCAATTACTATATTTTATACTAGATCGGCCTGGTGGGCCTTACATGGTTGATATAACCGTTATATTATATATATATATTTTTTTAACAGTTGATTATGGGGGGGGGGTACAGTCTCGTGCAAAAGTCACCCCTAACTATAAACAATGTTATTATTAAAAGAAAAAAAAAGAAAATAAATAGTTAAGAATTATGCAGCTTAATAAAAAACAAAAGTAAAACTAATAACAAAAAATAATGATATTGGTACACTTAAATAAAACAAACAATCGTACAGCCCAGTATAGTTTAGCTCTGCCGATATAACTCCTGTCTGTAATCAAGTCCGCCGTTGCTGCACATGCAAATATGTGATCGCCAGTCATCTCACCAACTCCACACAGGACGCAGTCCGAAGATTCAGTCACTCCTATTCTCTTCAGGTGGCGCCGCAAATAGTCACGTCCAGTAGCCAACCTGAAGCATGCCACTGACACCGCTCTTGGTAAAGTCAATGGAGGGCGCCTCTTAGGATCTAGCAATGGCGCCCAGTTCTTGCCCCCACATTCTCCTCTACTCCTTTCCTCTGTTCTTTCAGTGATGGCTTTGGGTTTTCCAGGTTGTAGGTCACTGCTCCTTTAACTGACGGCAACTGGGAGTGGAACTTCATAAACCGTTTTTGGATGTACTCCATATGCGATTCGTGATGCAATTGGCTATTTCTTATGAACCAAGGAGCATTAACTGTGATTCTGAGGACTTTATTTTGAAAATATTGCAGTTTTTTCCTTTTCGTGAAGTCCGCTCCCCAGACTTCACAGCCGTACATCACCAGTGGCTTGAGAATTGTTTTAAATATAAGAACAGTTGTTTCTGGTTTTAGTTTGGAATTTCTGTTTAGGATAGGATATAGCATTAGCTAACCTTGCATAAGTCTGAGTTCGCAATCGCTAGATTTTGGAATATATCTATCTACCTTATATCAATTAATCTTAATTGAATATAATTGAAAATTTGAAAGTAGATTAATATATTTAATTATTTACACATTGGATTAATGAATGATTGAATCAATTATTTATTATATCTATTTAGTTAATAATAAATATATAATAAATAATATTATATAATACAAATAACTGGTAAAAAAATATAAATAACTACAAGACAACTCAACGAATCTACAGCAAACTTGGCAGTGGTTTAGGGCTTTATAAACAACACCGAACGGCACAAACCGGTTTTAACTAAACCAATTAGAACCGGAGATATGAAATAAAACGTTTGAAAACCTTTTCTTTACTCGAAACCCATATTTCGTCCTTATAAGGGCATTAAATTTACATTTAGTTGATGTAGGCTGAAAAAGCAGACATAAAGCTTTCTAATGGTTCTATTAACATAGGAATGGGATAATATGAAGAGGAGTTATGAACGATCTTACGAAGAATTTACATCGGGAGGAAAAAAAAATTCTCCAAATAAATCAAGGTGAAAATTTTCCAATTTTTAATTTCCTTGAAAAATGGTATTCAGTAATTTTAGGCGAAGGTAAAAACTTGATCTACTTTACCGCTAGCCACATTATATTTTTTTGTCAATATAATATAAAAAAAAACAGCACATAAATCGGTTCAGTAATTCAAAAGTTCGACCATATATAGTCGAATATATATATAGATAGATAGATAGATAGATAGATAATATAGTGATGTATACATGTTCGCCCTCTATCAACAATTTTTTGCGAATACTAGTTTAATTTTTGCCGGGTAATAAAAGTGGCTTGTAGTTTTATCTTTTCGTGGTATTATTTTCCATGATACCCGCATTCAACACTCCCAACTCCCGTACTTCTAATGACTAATGTCTGCCTACTGCGGCTTATCTCCGAAAGTAATAGGTCCATTATTTTTTAGACTTGGCACTCTACATTAGCAACCTCTAATTTTTCTATTACTTTTTTTATGGTTCAATTATTGAGTTTGAAACGTGTTCATTTTTATTTGTTTAATGAAATTATAATTAAGGACCCCGGTTCGAATCCGGCTGTGGCAGATAATTATTATCTGCTACCTGTAGCCGTTGAGTCAGCCCTGTGGGTTCAGGTGCTCTCCGCGGTCCACCCAGCCTCATAAACTCGGTACCCTTAATTAGGTAAAAATCTGGCGGTCAAGCGTGATTCTGACCAAATCACCTCCTTCCACTACCGTTGGTCTAGTAGCAGTGCTTCCTTACAAAGTACTGTACTCCTAACCCTTCCTGGTACAGATTTAATTTAAATTTGTAATAATTAAATAAAAAATATATCGCTACAACACTAAAAGAGCAATGGTTGTGCAAGGAGGTGCTTATTTTAAGATAACGCTTAAAGACCAGGCTATTTCCCAATCAATGGTATCCTTTTTATAGAGGCTTGGTTTGCGCCAGGTGGGCTCCTGATCCCATTGGATTGACTCACTGGTGATTCAATAGAATAAATAATTATCTGTCATATCCGGATTCGAACCCAGACATTAAAGACAGTAGTACAGTGGTATTATTAATAATCAATTTAAATATAAACCATTGTTTATTAATTTCCAAGGTTTTTTTTTGGTATCATGTTATTATTTTTATATTAAAAAAATAAACAGTTTCTCCTATTCAGTTCAATAGTTCCAGAAAAACAATTTATTTCTTAGATTGTTTGAAGGTAGTCTGGGTGCCTGACACTATAGGTACAAAAGAGTAAAAAAAAAAATTTATTGGTATCCAATATTTCGCCCCAATTTGCTGAGCATCGTCAGGGCTAAATAAAAACAAGATACTAAAAAAAATTATACAAAAAAAAAATTAAAAAAAAAAGTAAGTAATACAAATTATTAGTCTACTTCTATATTTAAAATTCTATCACACTCGGATGTATCTATTATTAATTGGTCTCCTATTAAACTATATTTATATTTCCTCAAATTAAACTCAAGTTGTCTCTTTCTTTTAAAATTTTTTTTTGTATAATTTCTTATCTTCGTATATGTATTTTAATTTTTTTTTTTTGTCACATCTTATAATTTTTGCCTTTTTGTTTTTCATTTAGCCCTGACGAAGCTCTGAAAAGTGGAGCGAAGCGTTGATTAACAATAAATAGTTTTCTTTTTACTATTTTGACAGCTCTATTGACCTCCACCCAGACTATCTTCCTACTTCATACGGTCTTCCAATAATATTTTTTTATTATTTCGACTTTTTTTTGGGAGTTTTATAACAATTAATTTAGACCTTGGATAATTGAATGGAATTTAGTTTATGAAATCCCCAAAATTGGTTATGAGTAATCCAGGAAAAACCGTCTCAACATGACAATTTGAATGCTTGAAAATAGAAAAAATGTCTATTTAATCTATGATAATATTTCAATCCAAATGTATTCGAATTTTTTTATTGTTCGATATGTCCTAAGATAACTGACTTACCTTTATGAAAATATCGATTCCACTTGCACTATGAGTTTAGACATATTTCTCTAAACTCGTAGTAAAAGATCTCACAAAAAAGAGATTTAAGTCACTGTTTTTAGTTTTTTTTTTCTTTGTTTAATATAATATAAGAGTCATTTAACGACTGAAGTTATATTGTCTATTCCCATCCCATTTTAGGCACAAAATTTCAGTCCTTGTTGATGGGGTAAGATTAACTCAAGTCATTTCTATACCGCTCATTGAATTTTGATGCTCCTAGGTTTTTACAGAAAAAAAATAGTTATTCACGAATCTCGATAGCCGTTATATTCATTTATTTAGTGATTTAAGAAGACAAGTTTTTTTTTTGTTTTAGATTACTTTAAGCATAAAAAAAACAATAAGCATACTTCATATTGATTTTCAAAAAATTAAATCTGTACCGCTGCAACCCATGAAGGTTCAGTGGTGCAGTAATTTTGTAAGAAAGTGCTGTTACTAAGCCAATGGTTTTACAAGGAGGTGATTTGGTCAGAATGAAGCTCGACCGCTAGATTTTTACCTAATTTAGGAAGCTGGGTGGACCCCGTAGGACTCCCGAACCCATAGTGCTGACTCATGGCTACAGTGTAACAGGAAATAATGACCAGAGCCGAATCCGAATCCGGGTCCTTGGAGTTAGTATCACAGTGCCTTGCCACTGATCTGCCCACTCCCCATACTACATACACTGTATTCTAATAAATAAGTATGTTATGCAAATAATGTATATTTAACACAAAGAATACCTACAAAATTGTGTGTTAATTATTTAGTTATTAATTATGTATTTATTTTAAGAAATAATTTATTCAAAAAGTTACAATATATAGCTTATTATGATAAAAACAAGAAATAAAATAGTTTTTTAGGAGATTTTAGGGCGTATTTGATAATGCCGTTACTCTTTCATATTGCAAGTTTTCGTTAATGTGTATGAAAGTTTTAGTTTCTTTTTTTAATATTTCATTATATTATAAATATATGTAAATGTTTCTATTACGGTAATCAAATTGAAAGTCTATCCAGCTTACAATGAAATTATCAACGCTGTATTGAAAAAAAACATACACTTTGTAGATCTAGAATTACAAAATATTAAAACAATTTTTTTGTTAAATTCTTCATGTCCTTTCTATAAATTTTATTAGTACATATGGTTGGTGTTAGTTTCTTTATGCATCACATATTATATTAATATTTCAATAATTATAACTAATTTTTGACCAATTATGATTTTATGAATGAAAGTAACATTATACTAACCATAAGTTAAGATTAAATTAACATATTAATCCATAAGGTATAACAGTAATAAAGAAATATTTTATGATTTTTTGTAATCATTTTATTTTAATTAATTTTACATTAACAAAATATTATTTTAGGCGGACTTTCTGTCCATCTTCAGGTGTTGTAACTATAAATACTTACAAAGTGATGTTACATTTAAAGATTATTGATTATCTTGGAAACATCTGAAGATGAACAGTCCGAAACGTCGGAAAAAAAATTAATGTAAAACCAATAAAAATAAAACCTTGACGTAAGAAGGCTAATTACCGAGAATAGAAAAAAAACACATAAAATATTCCTATATTATTGTTATATCTTTGATGCGCGGTCATAACTTTTTGAGCATTTGGAGATTATGTCGTATAACAGCACCGAATCAGAGCTACCGGTTGGTAATAAGGTCTTTATGCTTCAGATGGACTTAATACTATATTGTTTTATAAAAATAATAATTACCAAAATATCGATGATTAAATTTAACATAATTTTTTGAACTTTGTTTGTGCACTCCTAAAAAATTCATAATTTCGATTTAAGCCCTTATGACCGGGGATCAAAGATATCAAATGCAATAATATGTTTAATTTAGTCCTAACTTATAGATAGTATGTAACTTCCATTCATAAAATTGTAATTAGTCAAAGATGAAATGTAATTATACATATATTGATATAATATATCATATACAAAGGAACTAACTCCAACCATATGTATCACCCAGAAAATAATAAAGAACAGAAAATAATTTTTCTATATACATAAATAATCCTTATACTTTTTTAAGATTGGTTAGTATTTTTTTAGTAAATTAAATTATATCCAATAAGTCTCAAAACACTCTTTATTGCTTTAAAAGTTTAACGTTTTGGACAATTCGGTCATCCACGAGAACAATCTTAAATACAAATTTACATTTACATCAATAATTTAAAAACTTTTTGTAGACTATTCTGCCCAAGTCATCAATTTCAATCAAAATTACCCTATTTGTCACTCTTCACATTAATATTAAAAATTTTAATTACAAATCAATTCAACTTTATAATCACTTAACCTAGCTTGTGATAATAAGCTTGAATTGATTTGTAATTAAAATTTTTAATATTAATGTGAAGAGTGACAAATAGGGTAATTTTGATTGAAATTGATGACTTGGGCAGAATAGTCTACAAAAAGTTTTTAAATTATTGATGTGGTTGTAAATTTGTGATCGTCCTCGAGGATAGCCGAATTGGCCGAAACGTTAAACTTTTAAAGAAATGAAGAGTGTAAATTGAGTAAGAGACTTAAATTGAATACAATTTAAACATATTTTTTTCTATATTGTTATTATATTTTCAATAATGATATAATTAGCCCTTATTTATTGTTTTTTATAATTTTAAATCTATTCATAAAATCTTTATTAGTCATAAATGAAATATAATCATACCTATATATTTTTCTATAAAATATATTATACAGAGAAACTAACACCAACCATATGTCCTAATAAGGACTGACATAGAAGAAGAAGAAAAAGAATGGACTAACATAGCGAATGTAACAAAAAAGATTTTTTTAATATTACAAGGATCTAAATATGAAAAGTGTATGTTTTTTTGTTTTTTTGTTCGCTTTTACATTATTGATAATGTTACTTACATTGACACGAAAAAAAAAAACATGCATACACTTATCAGATTTAGATACTTGAAATATTAAAAATATTTTTCTATTATATTTTCTATATTAGTCCTACTTATTATATGTTAATCGTTATCAGCACATATGGATAAACTTTTTATTTGATTGTCATAAAAAAGACATTTATTTATATAATTCAATATATAAAAAAAAAAATAGAAAATATAAATTTTTAACGACTGCTTCCAATAATACTAAAATCCAATTGAAATTCTTTTTTTTAACATAATACGGCCTTTTTTAAAAAATAAATTACACCATAAAACGCACCACTAAAGATGATGTAACAATTTTAAATGTTAGTAAGTTATATAGTATAGTTTAATATTATTTTTGATTACCTACACATTATTATTTGTTCAACTTTTATCAGTACTTTATAGTATAAATTATAGTGATTAATAAAACATTTTTTTTTATAAGAATGATTAAAAACAAAAAATAAAAATATTTTTCCGTCCTAACTTGCTCTTACCTGGTTTACTTAAATAAGTTAATAATTTGCTTATTTTACTAAAAAAAATATTAAAAATTTCCTCTGAATAAGAAAATTACTCAACAAAAAATTTATAAATAATCATAAAGAAACTGATAGAGAGAGAATAATAATAAATAAAGGGATTGGGATTGCATTGGAACTGAATGGAAGGCAGCATATGTTCCCGCTATTGGCGGGAACATCTCAGCGTCTTCTGGATGCACCTTCGCTCTATAGCCGATATTATCAGCACTAGTGTGAAAATAATATTAATATTTTATAATTTTACATATATTCATTTAACTTGATAATATCATACAGATAAAATAATTTTAAAAAATATAAAAAGATAAAATTTATCAAATATAAGATGCCGAGTAGAGCCTGAAAATAATATATCAAACGAAAAAAAATATAAGCCATGATATATTCTCCTACTTACGTCTCGCTTCGGCCCGATGCTTCCCCTGAGAAGTCGAGGCTGTGAATGAAGCCACCTCTACCCCACTATCGACCCGGGTTCCCTGCAGGAGAGGGGAAACGGGAAATGTACCCTCTGGATAGAGGGAAAATCGGGAAAGCTGCTTCAAGGAAGTCGGGGAAAGAGGGCAAAGTGCATTTCCACTCCAGCTGTAATAGGCATCTCTTATTTTCCGCCCCCCTCCGGTCTCTTATTTTCTGCCACCTCCTCTTCTTCCCTCTAACTTATTGGCAGATAATTAAATCACTGCTCTCTGATAGCGTATCTTCTTCCAGAGGCCCTTGAGGACAGCTTCGGCTCCTAAGTGGATTTTCCAGTACTAGCCAAGAACGTTTTGTCAAGGATATTGCCAAGGAATTACAAAAAAATATACATACAGGATTTATTTTTTTTGGAAGTTTGATAAATTAGTTCCTTATAATATTTTTAAGGTTAAAAAACTTCCATAGATGAATATAAACTATTTTATGTTTTTCTTTATAGTTGTACAATGCAGAAGGTTTCTGGAAGCAATCCATATAACCAAAAACATTAAGACACAGTAAACTATAAAACTGACACTAAACATTTAAATACACACTACGCCGATATTATAAATAGATTAACCATATAAACATAAAAAATCAGAGGAAATAAGTAGTTAAATCATAAAGTTTAATTTAAATTACACAACAGATAAAATGGAACATATGAATAGAGAGGTAACAAAACAGCACACTGGGGATGTTTAAAAGGTCCAAAGAGGTAGTATACAATATAGAGCAATGTTTGAGCTTTGAGAGGGAAGAATGCACCATTAGTGAAGGATACTGAATTAAACAATGCAGTGTGAAACAATTTTCATCCATGTTATATGGATGACATGATTTCAATAGTGAAATTGAAAGTATGACACAAGTATGAAGTAAATATAATTATATAATTATATGAATTACAAGTACACATACATGACATGGATGAGAATTGTTGATTAACATAAATTATTATTATTATTAGGATTATAAAAGTATATGAATATAGGACAATTAGCCCGAAACGTACAACTATGAAGAAAAATATAAAGTAGTTTATATTCATCTTTGGAAGTTTTTTAACCTCAAAAATTTATTTAAAAAATTGCATAATTTTACAATTAGAGACACCATAAAAATAGAAACATCCAGTCAAAGATTAAAGATATATGTAGTTTTTTTTTACCTGATTGATTTATTCTGTACAGCCAAAAATTAATTATCCATATTCTATTTGTTAATTAACTATATTCTATTTGTTATTTATATTATTTATTAAATTAAATATATCTGATTTATTAATATACCATAATAAATCTATTATAATAAATTTACATCTATTATACGTTTTGGTTTATTGAGCTCAAATATCCATGGATCTAACATAGTTTTGCATATTATGTTACTTTTAATATACTATTATAAACATTATTTTTATTTTTATCTAGATCTGTGAATAATATTTCTAATTGTTTTTGTATGTAGGATATTCAAGTATATGTTTAAGGTGTCCTTCCATTATAAACTCTCTAACCACTCAAACCCCCTAGTTTCTAATCTTGGATCATCTTCCATTCATGACAATCCTCCGAGGCGCCTAAAAGAAGATGGCCACGAGACCAGCTAATGTAAAATGTCATTAGAGTGCTACCAATGGGTAGTTTCTCTACACGCCTGTAAAACTCCAATTTAACTTAGATCAGATTTACTAAATGTATTATATTGTACAGTTGTAAATAGCAATAAATAAATATTTAAAAAAAATAAAATGTTTAAGGGATTCATTACCATCACAATTTTCACATTAAAAAGTTTCATTTATGCCTAGTGAGTTCATTTTAAGTCTAATATACGTTTTTATGATGTCTTTGTCTATGTTTGCTTGTGAGAACCATGGCTTTCGAATTATATGAGAAAATATATTTTTATAAAACTGCCCGTTGGAGCTCTCCCGATATTGTTTTTTCCAAATTCCAACCTGATCTAATTTAATAATTTTATAATAAGGTGTAAGGCAACTTCGTGCCTATCGGCTGACCTGTTTTAATGGCTAATCTAACGGGCCCCTTAATCCACTAAAATAGTATTTAACGTTTCGGCCAGAATTTCTAGCCTTCATTGGGGCTAATAACAAAGAACTTAGACTATCAGGAATGGAAGATGAAGCAAGTTTAGGAACCACTGGGTTTGGAATATGGTTCGGGCTAGATCGGTTACATATGGAACATTAAGGTCTTTATGGATAATTTTATTTGTGACATAGTAAGGAGCATTAGAGATTTTAGATAATAATGATTGAAAACGAAGGTTCAGTGGAGCCCAAAGCTCAAATCCGTATGTTCAGGTATGCTTTATTATAGTCATGGACATCAGTCCTTTGTAAAGGATTCGAATTTTCGACCGTTTGTCTATTAAGTACTGTAAAAGTCGAAATCGAAGTGCAATTTTCTGCCTTTTCAGTCTCATATGAGGATTCATAGTCAGTCGTTTTTCCAAATGCTGTCCAAGGTAGCGGATCTGTTCGACATGAGTATGAACAACATCATTAAAGGATCCTGTTGAGGAGTTGGTAGGTTTACGACGAAGGATAAAGGTGATTTGATGGGATTTGTTTCAATTAATTTTAATCTTCCAATTTAGAAACCATTCTTCGAGGATGTTATGTCAGCCACAACAAATTCCATAATTCACACTGCAATGGTAACAACTGTAGTTTTTACTATCACCGTAAAGCTGGGCCTTAAAAAGTCTAGTGTATACTCATTAAGCTTCTACACTAACCTTTTCAGATTTAAACAAA
>NW_027107118.1:273969-274498 GCF_000696795.3 Halyomorpha halys | reverse complement strand
TATATATAATGAGTAGACAACAACAACGAATACTTAAAATGATTTAATATTATGATGACTGGACGAAGATGGACAAGTGCACAATTTCAAACATATACTTAATGAATGTAAACTACATGACCGACAAATAGTTCATCTAATACAAGATGTAATACTGAAACAAGGAAATTGGGCTGAACCAGAAAACATGCTTTTTACTAAATTTAAGACAGACTTGTTAAAATTCACAAAACAAATTGACTTTGACCAGCTGACTAATTATAGAAGGGCAATCTAAAACCTCTTGTTTGTGTTTGCTATATTTCTTTTTTATCTTTACTTTTTGTTGTTATTATCCTTCTTTTTTTTTATTTACTAATTATGTATTTTGTTTTACTTTTTTTTACATGTTATAAGCAATGTAACAAATATTTTGTACTATAAACATATAATATATGTAGTATGCCTTTCATGGCATGGAACATAAATAAAAGAAATAAACTATC
Source organism: Halyomorpha halys (assembly GCF_000696795.3). Classification (NCBI taxonomy): domain Eukaryota; kingdom Metazoa; phylum Arthropoda; class Insecta; order Hemiptera; family Pentatomidae; genus Halyomorpha; species Halyomorpha halys. The sequence continues at coordinate 274,013 of NW_027107118.1, read as the reverse complement.
TCTTTATGGGGTTACCATTAAGAGAAAAAAAATAGATATATATA
>NW_027107118.1:238422-272124 GCF_000696795.3 Halyomorpha halys | reverse complement strand
ATAATAAGTAGACAACAACAACGAAATAATCCAAATATCCGTTTCGATTATACTGGTCGTAGAGGAATCAGAGTGTTATTAATTCTTTAAACAGACGGTGTAATTCTTGCGGTATTGATTCTTTAATATCGTACGGTCCCCTGATCGATTTAATTAACACCTTTCGATGTTTGTTTTTCAAATTCATGCATCGATTATGGAGTCGACAGCAGAGCAGCATCGAAAGTTATTGAATATTCACAATCGTTTAACAGACAAATACAAACACACTGAGGTGAGCTAATTCGTGTTATATTTGTCCATGACGGGTTGCTGTGGACAACAGTAAATGTAAATATGTAATTTAATGTCATTCCGTTAGAGGGAGGTAAATGTCATACATAATAATTATGACAGGATCGGTAATGTTTTCAATAAATTTCCCCCTAACTGTTCCTGGAAAATTATATTTTCAAAAGTGAGAGATAGCTGCTAATAAATAATTTTCTACAATTTCTTAAATACAATCTTTTTAAAAATAAATTCTAGCTTAATTTTGACTTTTCATGACAAACTAGGGGGAGCAGGGTTCATATCCACCCCAACCTCCATTTTACAAATTATACAACTGTTCATTTCACTCTACTACTCGTTTCTTAAATTTTATAACTGTAATTCACAGAGGTTAGTGATCGATATATTAATATATGGATGCATAATTATGAGAGATAGTTGACCGTGGATGATAAATGAGGAGAAGATGGTTGGGGGTGCGGTCAATGAAACACAAATAAGTATGATTAACTTATTTTAAAGTGCCGACGTTTCGGCTAGAGTTTCTAGCCTTCTTCAGGGCTAAAAACAAACAAACAAACTTAGTTTGACCACTTTTGCGCTGCCACCATTAGGCGCTCAACCTTTCAGCGAACATTAATTCTATTTTGTAAAACTATTCATTGTATGTGTAAAATTATCTTGTTTATACTTTCTTTTTATATTTTTTTATTTTTCTATACTTACTGTGGTTGTTATCTTGTTTTGTTTTTAGCCCTGAAGAAGGCTAGAAACTCTAGCCGAAACGTCGGCACATTAAAATAAGTTAATCATACTTATTTGTGTTTCATTGACCGCACCCCCAACCATCTTCTCCTCATTTAATATATGGATGATTTGATGGAGATAACTTTTTATATTTGTAGATGACCTTAATTAAGTCAATTTAAATAATGTGATTATAAAAATTTATAGACTATGTATAGATAAATATATATATAGATTTAGACTATATATAGATGACAAGATGTAGCATAGACTATATAGAGATATAGCATAGTATTATATAGACACAATAGCAATTGATAAAAATGAAAAATATGAAAATACAATAGTACCTGAGTATGGGATAATATCCACAAAACGTTGTACAAGTACAAAATATAGAAATAATAATTTATATTCTAGTTTTCTTTTAGGAAGTTCGGTTATATTAATTTTTTTAAATTCTGGAGGTGAAAGAACTTCCAAACTGAATATAACCTACTCTATCATGAGATATAGTTGACCGTGGATGACTTATACGAGGAGAAAATGTAACGCAAATAAGTTGAAATAAATTATATAATCGTAACAACGTTTCGGCCAGAATTTCTTGCCTTCATCAGGGGTAAGAACAGAACAAGCAATGGATACAGAAAATAAAAAATAAAATATAAAGAGAATGACATAAAGTAAATAATTGTACAGAATGGAAATAATAAAATTAAAGTGATGAAAGAAGTGGACAATAAAATGTAATTATATACAATTGAAAAAGTAGGTAAAATAACATAATTAAGGAAATATTTTTATTTTATTTCCTTAATTATGTTATTGTATAGCCTGATGAAGGCTAAAAATTCAGGCCAAAATGTTGGCACGAATAAATAAGTTGCTTCAACTTATTTGTGTTATACTTTGACCGCACCCCCCAACCATCTTCTCCTCGTATAAACTATTCTATATTTTTCATTTTACAACGTCTTGTAACAATTATCCCATACTCATGCACCTTTTAAATCTACAAATTTGTCATATTTTCAATTTCCCTATTGAAATCATGTCATTCTGGATATCAATATATATGGAATATAATCATAGTTTAAAATTGTATTACACTGTATTATTTAATTAATTATCTTATACTATTGATGCATTCATATTTATATTTATAATGCTAGGATATCTAAACGAAACCTATGCAAAATTGAAGAAAATCTGAGACGGTAATGTTCAAAATTGTGTCGAGTTGACCTGGAAAAGACTCTTTCCAATATTATTTTAAGGAACCCCTAGAAGTGGATCCCGTAACTCTATTCATTTTTGTATCCTTTCAGTGGTTCCCGAACTTTTTTGTCCTACCGCCCCCTTTCCAGGAAAAATATTACTTTGCGTCTCCTGAAAATTCCTTTTTTTTATTTTAATAGCAATTAATCGGAAATATACATATATTAATGTTTAAACTTTTTTCGAAAAATATACCAAAGAAATATGTAAATTAGAAACATAGAACTTGGAAATTACGAAACTATTTATTGAATTCAGAATAGAAAGTAATACAAAAAAAGTTAGAATATTAGAAACCATCTTAATGAGAAGGATGAACCTGGTGCGCTGCTACCAATTAAATAATCTTCGGCTCTATTTTAGTCAGCTGTAATATTGTTCACCGTGACAACTTGTAGTTATCCATCGCCCCCCAAATGCACCTGTGGCCATTATCGTCCCCCTGAATCGCTGCAGCGCCCACTTTGAGAACCACTGTATCCTTTTATGCTTACCTTATTTAATACTACCCTAACGGAAACCTTCTTATATCAGACAAAATATCCTTCCTTGCGGGTGTCCGTTATACAGAAAATTTATCTAAATTTTTATAGGAGCCATGATAGGACATTAATATGAAATATAGTGTATATATCAGGGGGATTCATTTTCTAAATGTATCTTTTGAAGTGGCGATGCTAATTTCAGATTCGGCTATGGCGTGCTGGAAGACAATGAGACGTTTCTGCAGCCACTAATCTCCTCTATTGAATCCTGCAGGCCTTGAAAGACAAAGGTCACTGGCGAATTAGAGTGCTTTATAAAGCTAGAGCAACAGTTAACCCCTTGCAGTTCATGAATAAGATTAAGAAACATAAAAATCATATTTAATCTTTTTAACGTGATAATGTACAAACTATTAAATTAAATACTGGAAGATCGCTGATTGACCGGTGTATTAATAATAGAAAGATGCTCCGTACCCGGTCAAAGAAAAACGCAAATAATGATTAAACTATTTATATTGAGCCAACGTTTCGCCCCACGTTGCAGGGCTTCATCAGGGCTAACACTTAAATGGTGTAAAAATAAAGGAAAATTAAATAAGAATAATAAAAGGTTATAGAAAAATAATGGAAACGGAAATAATAACATAGAAGTCAGAGCGAAAATGAACTTTATTGACTGGATGTTATAGAGAAGAATGGGGATGACAGCTAAAGTACGTTAAATTTGAAAAGAATTTATTTTATTTTCTATAACCTTTCATTATTCTTATTTAATTTTTACGTTCCATTGTACATATTTTTGATTTTTCGATTACTTTTTTTAATTCATGTTTACATCACTATGTATTTACATCATGTGTATCTTTTTTAGCCCTGATGAAGCGCTGCAACGTGGGACAAACCGTGGGCTCAATGTGAATAGTTTAATCACTATTTGACTTTTTCTTTGACCGCACCCGGACCATCTTCCTTTTATTATTAAATTGCAATGATAGACGCAGAAAAACAATCAGTATAATTTAAATATTCAGTGATTCACTTTTCAAATAATTTTTTATTTAATATAATTGACTGTAATTGAATATGAAGGATATTGTCGGGGGTGCGGTAAAAAAGGAACTAAAAATAGTTTCCAACTATTTCTTTGCCGACGTTTCGATCCCCCAGTGTAGAGGTGTAGCCCAAAGTATATAAGTACGTATTGACAAACTAAACAAATTTCATACAATAATTTTCAGGATCTCGACCTCTTCTTGTTTCAGAATATACTAGCAATCTAGTTGACCGATTAGAGCCAACGAAAATCAAAATTTGTTGAGCATTCGCCCAATAGTAGTGCATGTATCCCATGCCAACCATGGAGCTGTGGAAGGTAACCTTAAAATGAGGTTTTATATAAAAATAATGTGAACTGCTACAATAATGAAAGGTTATGGGTGCAGTACTTTGCAAGAAAATACTCTTACAAGACCTTGTGCAAGGAGGTATATTTTTCAAGATCACGCTCAACCACCAGATTTTTCTCCAATTTAGGATACCCACTAGTCGAAATTGATGAGTCTGGCAAGTAAAGTTAAAGGAGTAAACGATGGTGGCCTTTTAATAACGTTAAAAAAAATTAATTTTTTATTCGGAGCTCTATATCTTTAAAACTACCAACAACACTGGAAAACCAAAAAGAACGTAATTTAAAGTAGAGTAAATTTCCTAAAATATGAGCCCTAAAAGAGCTATTTACATTTAATAGGTCTCGAGATATAGCTTCTTAAAAAGCAACAGTTCATAAAAAAATGCATTTTAAGATCAGTAGTTTGTGATTTTATTTTGAGAGATTTATTTCTCAAAAACCATTCGACATAAACATGTCAAATAGCACTAAAACTAAAGCTATTTTATTGAACCATTAGGTAGTTTATGACGTTTACCTTTTATTAATTAAATCGGTACGCGATCATAAAATCAATAGCATTTTCATTTTTGGCATATATTGTAACATATAAAGAGACCCTAACATGTTAGAAATCAGAAAAGTTCATATAAATCGATGAGCGATCACAAATCGATATCATTTTCATATTCTGCATTCCTCAAAACGTATAATGGGACCCTAACATAATAGAAATTAAGTAAAAGTAAAAATAACTCGAAACGAGATCTTAAAATCAATATAATTTTCATATTCTGCATTCCTCAAAGCGTATAAAGGGACCTTAACATATTAGAAATCAGAAAAGTAAAAATAAATCAATACGCGATCTTAAAATCGATATCTTTATCATATTTTGCATTCCTCAGAACGTATAAAGGGACCGTAACATGTAAAGAAATCAAGAAAGTTAAAATAGATAGCATTTTCATAATCTGCATATCCGGAAACCTAAAAATTGGCCCCTATGTATTAGAAATTAAAATAAATCGATATGGGATCTTAAAATCCATACCATTTTCATTTTGTACTCGTCTGAATATGTGAAATAGAACCCTCATACATTTGAAATTGAAGGTGGTAAAAAAATAAGTGAATTTAAAAAAAAATCAAATTTTTATTCAAATAATATGTATTCAACTAATTTTTTATTCGAATAATTTTTCATTCGACTAATTTTTTATTCAATTGAAATAGTGTTTTAAATATTCGAATAAAAAAGTATTCGGTTTATTTAGTCGTATTTTTATTCGAATAAAAATTTATTCGTCTCTTGTCAATCCAATAATTTTTGCTTAACTCTGCACCTATGTAAGTCGATCGGGACATACTTTTAATATGTAAAGTAAATCTTATATACTGTAAAGTTGGCCACCCCTGCGCTAGACTTCAACGTTAAACCTGAGTACAAAGGTTTGATGTAAATATATTTTTTTTTCTTTTTCAAAGGTTTTTATTTTATTATGTTAAATTATTCAAAATACAATGTTAACAAAATTCGACATTGCTTTTCCTTCACTTTCATTGCCCTTTACGGTGGCTAGTAAAGGTTCCTTTTAAACCCCTATCCGCCTTTACACCTGTTATTAAAACAAAATCACATTCTGCGAATAATAAAATTGCACAATAACCTGGCAAAGGTTTGAGTTTGAATATTTCAAAGGTAGTGAAGATGAAACAGCAAAACACTATTTCAGCAGAGTCAAAAATATTGATCTCGCCTACACCGTATCTCCGCCCACGTAGGCCCAACTCCCGGGGGAACATTGCCTCTTGGCTCCTGGGATATAGCAGGGAAGAATTCATCAACCATTTATGGAAAACATTTAATATTTATTTTTTTAATATAGCATTTGTTTTGATAAAGCTATTTAAGAACAACTTAATAATAGAAAACTTCTTTTTTTTTTTTTTTCTTCCATGTGATGAACTGAGTTAACACCCCAAAAAGCAATGTAAAGGAATGACGGTAAACAAGTTGCTCATACGATAAATTACTATTCATTATGCACCACTGTTTTGATTTTTTTTTCCATAACCCCTATTTCTGAAATTTATAGCTTTTAGCATGAATATCTATGCTAATATATATTTTGATTCTGCGCTGTTTTCTTCTTCTGTAGTAGCCTACATTTTAAGGAGTTTTTGAGTTGTAAATTTATTGTAGTGGGCGTTTTTGAATTTTATAATGTGCTGGAGCACACATTGGTTTTGAACTTTAAACTAAACCTTAAAAAAACGTATTCCCAAAATACGTGTCCTGGTACGTTGTATCTGAATTTTGATTGGTTTGTTGCCAACGCACCGGAGGAGGCACTGGTGTAAGGGTCCTGAACAGTAGATTTCTTTGGTGCCGTATAGAGTCGAAAAACTTTATGTGCCTGCGTTGGATGAACTCAGGCACAGAGTTCGAAGAGCTCGTGTAGTTGATCTGTCTTCATCTTCTTCTGCGATGTTGGCAGCATAATCTTTCGCAACACTGTGTACTGGAAGCGTTGTATATGGTACTGTATCCATTCTCTGAGATAGGTGAAGAGTGGAGCACCATATAGAAGTGCTGGTCTCAAAATGCTTTTATAAATTTGGAGTTTGGGCCTTAGTGAGAGTACGGGTGATAATAAAAGGGTGGTGTAACCGGTATGATCTGAGACGGACTCGTTTGGTCTTCATGTAATAATGACCTGGCAGTGTCATGTGGCGATCCGATTTAATGCCCAGATAAACTATAGAGTTTGAAGGCCATAGTACGGATTTTGCCACTTGGAACGTGGGAGGTAGTCCGGTTTTCTTCTCTTTCTATAGTGCAAACACCACACAGTCTGTTTTTATAAGGGCTAAAAACGAAGTACAAAAACTAATAATATGTTAATAGGATAGGAGTATATGGGTAACTATCTCAAAATATGTAAATCATACACCTGGTCCAGTTTAACCTCTAACGCGCTTATACAAGACAAAATTTCCTAAAACAAAAATCATATTCTAACTAAAAAAGTTATTTTAATGCAAAAATCATTTTCATAGAATCACAATTACAAAAAAAGTATTCTTAATTTCCAAAGAAGAATGACTAAACTTCAACAAGAGCGCTTTACAAAACAAAGGTGCCTCCTGTATAACCGACAAGGTCCACGTGAGATGTGACTTCCGCCGACAATGATGCATTCTGTCCTCGTCACATCCTTCATCCGCATCACGCCGATCTCGTTCAATTTATGATTTCATAATGTTCTTTTGCTTACTGTAGATTTTCCCTACTATAATTTTCGTGTTAATTGTTTATAATGAAAAATTAAATTGGTGGCACCAGTTCATAACTGTCACTCCACCTGGCGGATGAGTGAGTACTCAAACAAAATCACGTAACAGTCGACTGTTTTAAATGGTTATTACCTCAATCGGTAAATTTGGAGCAGTGAGAGCATCAAACAACTTTTAATTAACACCTTTCGTACGTACCTCAATTTTGTGCAGGTTGATGGAATCATGTTAAAGTTACAACTATTATTGTAATATCAAAAAAAAAAATAATAATAAATTAATAAATCTATAGACTAGTGAAGAAAAAAATGTATATTTTGCTATCTACATCTTGCTATTAAAATTCATATTTTAGGGTTTCTCGAGAATACAGAGCTTTAATATATAATATAAATAAGGCGTAATGTAATCAGGAAATATCGGGTTGTCTCGGCTTTCTCTGGTAGAATCTTTTTCATGTATAACCTACTTACAATAACTATAAAAACAAAATATTCAATAATGAGGAAGTGGATAACTCTATTCTTATATTCATATTATACTGGTTCAAGTTTTGAAGGGTAATGTTTTCTTTAAAAAAACATTTTTCTTTACCTTTCAAAAAGCATGTTTTCACTTTCTCACTCAAAAAATATACACCTTTCACTCTCTCATTTGAATATTCTTTTAATTCTAGTAAAAGGAACGTGTGTGGTCAGTACATGGAAACTGAAGTATAGGGGTATTCATGATGTTGTGTTAAATGTAAAATGTTTTACAATGTTAAATGTAATAAGTATAGGATTGTGAGCATCCCTATTTAAAGTCATATTAAGTGTTAAATGTATAAGAGCTCCTAGCGGACTTGTTTCATAACCTTTCCTTCCAAAACTTCACGTTATTGTTTAATTCTAAGTTTGGATTTAAATAATTTATTGCATCATGCCTAAAATGAGTGAAAAGTGGAATTTGTGTGAGAGTTTGGCTACAGAGTGCCTTGTTGATCTTCTGACTTGTGAGGAAGAGAATCAAGATGAGCCAATTGACTGTCATTACATTATTATTATTGTCATCCATTGCTTTTAAAAACATTGAAAACAATACTAATACATAATTAAAACACAAACTACAAGCAAGTAACCTAACACAACAAATAATACGATGGCGAGATCAGCTGGTCTGTTGAATGACGTCATTCTCCTTTTATCAGACCTATTAAGGAAATATTTCTTCATTTACAACCACTTTTTCCATTTAACATGTTAAACTAATGATCATTGCAACCCGAAATTATGACTTTTTCTTATTAAGATTTTCGGTCCACTCAGCCTCATAAAATGGATACCTTAATTTGGGAAACAATCTGGCGGTCGAGCATGATTCTGACTAAATCACCTCCTTGCACAACCGTAGTCCAGTAACAGGTTCAGGCCACTTTTCTTCCATTACGCTAATTCTATAAACTCTAAACTCACCGTATTTAAACAGTGTAAGAACCTCTGCTAGGAAAGGTAATTCCTATCTACTGCAATATGACCTCTTTAAATTAGAGATAACTATGTCATGGTGACCTTACCAAGTAATGTGCCAGTTTGTTTTCTTTCCTAGTGTATCGTGTATGTAACATAGTGTCTATTTTACATTATTTGACAGTTACAAGTGCAAAATTAACTATTGATAAATACAACAGTGCTTATCTTACCTTGTTACAGTAACGCAGTAAATCCTTTATTTCTACTTATCCTTTATCTGTTTTCACCCTCTATCTAAACAATGTTTAAAACCCAAACTAATTGTCCGTAGAACCCAGCTCATCCTGGGCATAGTGTAAGGGTGTCCCTAGGACAACCAGGCTGTGGCCCCAACAACTTCCTTATAAAGTACCTCCTGACCATTAATGGGTTGTAGTGGTACAGATTTAATTTTTTTTTTTATTATTAAAATTATGATTATTGTTATAATAACCATAAAACATTTTTTTAAAAATTTAATTAGTAGTTTTAATATAACCAATAAATGTAAATATACTAAGGAGTAGTATTGCAACCATTTTGAAACGAATGAGGATTAAGTTTAACTCAATGTCGAGTTGTAAATAAAAGATTTTTTTTGTTCACAGTTTTGATTTGATAGTCAATTTAACTTCTTCCCAAAGAAACTTCTCGAAGAGTTAAGAAAACCCTTGAAAGAGTACGAACTAGAGTATAAAGGATGTAGGGGAGAACTTAGGCCCACACAAAGGGAGGGTATCGATAAATAAAAAAACTTCGGTTCCCCGAAGGAGCTTCGTTTGGTTTCTTTCTATACTCAACTGATTCAGAGTACAAATTCAAATATTTTGAGATATATCAGAAAAATAAAAATAATTATGTAACATAGACTAATTTTTATTTTTTATCTTTAGCCGTAAATAACTCGTTTGATTCTTAATCTGATGAATATCTAGATAAAAAATTTTTTAAAATTACATATTTCCAAAAAAAAAAAATACAAAATTACTACGCAGGCTTCATAGCCGTTGAAAATCGTAACAATAATTGAGCAAATGAAATACTAAATGAGAGGTAGGAATGAGATAATATTGCTCGAAACGTAAATAATAATCTTAAATTTTAATAAATAATTCTAGTTAGATTTCGTTCAAATATTCTATATAAAAATACATAATTCTTGTTCTAGAAAAAGGACATGCATAACCCGGAAGTGAAATATTTGTTCGTTCTGAAAGGAAGCCGGAAGTGAAATACGCAATGAAGGTCTCATACTTACTTGGGTGATAAGTGATTCAGTCCAAAACAAATATATAAACATGTTTAGGGGCACCGCTATCTGCTGATCTATACTAAGAGTATTCATGATGTTGTCTTAAATGTTAAATGATTTATCATGTTAAATGCGGCCTAGCGGATCTCAAAACAAAACATTTTTGATTGATGTTAATAAATTTTTATTGGGGGGCTATGAAAACTGCAGATTAATGGCGATGATGGATGGTGATAGTGAGAATCAGATATGAACGGAAGGTGGCTTCATTTTTCTTGTCCTCCATGTCCCTCCATCTACCCTCTCCTCGGCTACCGGAGGGCTCTCCGCACTCACTGATGGTTTAATTTACAGAATAGGAATGAAGAAAGGAAGACTACCTCTGGCCAAAGCTGCCAGTCAGTGAGTGCCTTTTGTTATCTCGGCCACATGGGGCACTAGTATTACAATCGCAAGTATCCATATTATTATAGGAAGATTATTGATTGACCGTGTGTAAAGATGAAAGGAATATGGTCCGGGTGCGGTCCAAAAAAAAAAAAAAAAAAAAAAAAAAACTCAAATAGTAGAAATATACTATTTTAAATAGAATATTTTAAAATAGTATATTTCTACTATTTGAGTTTTTTTTTTTTTTTTTTGGACCGCACCCGGACCATATTCCTTTCATATTATTATAGTTTGATTCGAATCTTTCATTTAAAAGGAACAGTCACAGATTTTACAATCATATAATATATTTTAATATACATAAATTTATTATTAGAAGCAATAAACATTATAATAGAATCTTGTGATCCACTAAAAGCAAAGGTCTTACACGTAGCAACTCTCGATAGCGCTTAATAGTCCAGAGAGTTGACCAAGCGCAACTTGATATTTCCATCTCGGGGAATTCTTCTCTTGGGAGGCAGTGAGTAACAATATAGTGGATCAGTACATTTTAATACTATTTTGGGAATTATATATTGAATTTTATTCCACTCTGCCTTCTCTGAATCTCTCCTCCTACCTATACCTTTTATTCCTTTCGTAAGGTCTTACGGCTAGATCCCGTAGGACATACGATCCCTTTTACGACCACTAGGCTAGTATCCCAAGGGAATAAAGTTTTCAACCTTTGAGCATTTACGGCTAGTTCCTGTAAAACTCACCCTGCCCATTCTTTTCCTAACCAGCTACCTAACCTTTATGGACGCACATTGTCGAGATATTGGGTATTGGGTACCTCACATCTTTAATTGGAGTTAAACCATCTAATCTAACACAGCTATCTTGACACATAAAACTCATTATTTATCCTGTTATTTTTCGCGAGTAGTGTATAAACGAGAAACAGAATACAGCATGGATATGTATGTAAGTTATATACATTTATATTTTATATTTACTTATAACACAGCAGTTACAAAATGTTTTACAGTACATGTGCCTTTATTATCATAAAAAAATCTGATACAGTGCATACCATCGCTCATCTTTTACTTAACCAACCACCTCCTCTCCTCTCCCTCCCCCACTTATGTCCTCAAGTTTTGTGTAGATTAGTGGGCTCTTGTTGAAGTTATACCTATTTTTCATAATTCCCCCCCCCAAAAAAAATAAATAAGAATACCAAAGAAGGCGATTATTCTGTTGCTATAAAAATTCGTATTTAAGGGTTACTTGAGGTGAAAATAACGTATATAAATTTTGCTCCTTCTAGAATATATCAGTAAAACAAAAGATGACGAAGCCGTAATGTAGGTCTCGGTTTTTCCGATGAATCTGTTCAGATTTTTAATAAAAGAAACTGACAGTTAAGACTATTTAATTCTCTATTGAAAAGCAGAAATTAATCAAAATAGTTTGAGTCATTTTCGAAAAAATGGCAAAAATATGAAAAATCGATAAAGTAGCACTTACAATTGGTCAATCTTATCGAAAAGGTTGCTAGGTTGCTATCACATTCCAGGTATTTTTCTGCCTTAAATATGTAATTTCAGTTTCGAACGACTTGTCATTTTGAGCTAGGCTGTTCGCAGTCATTTGGACTCAGGGAATATCAAAACGTATAATTCCGCTGAAAACTAGATGTCAAAATTTTCCACGATCTTAGTACTTTTCCTTACTACATATTACTTATATAGATAAGTGAAAGTAAAAAGCTATAAGAGAAAAGCTCAATAAATTATAAATTCAAGATTTGCCAATCAAAACGTTTGAATTTGGTCGAAATATGCAGGAGTAACAAAAGTTGAAAATGTACTATTAAATTCACGATCTTTGGGAAGATACAAACATTCAACCTTTTGTTGTCCTTTAATATTTCTATATATGAGTTTCATTTTCTCAAGCCACTAAGAAAATACACACACTTTAACATGGAGGAAAAATATAAAAGATTGTAAAATTAGTCCAGGTGGCGGTTAATAAAGGTACCAATAGTAAAAGAAAACTATTATTAACCAAGGTTTCGCCACAATTTGCAAGGCTTCTAACTATAATGTCAATTCGTGTTCTATCAATTATTTGATATTTGTATCTTGTCTTTTTCATTTAGTCCTGACGAAGCCCTTCAAAGTGCAGCGAAACCTTGGTTAACAATAAATAGTTTTCTTTTACTATTTTGATACATTTATCGACCGCCTCCCACACTATTTTCCTACAATCTACTTCATACAGTCAACTGTCTTCTTCCAATATAAAAGCAATTCAAATATTATGTAAATATATGTAATAGTATCATATAATTATTTAGCTACCTCACAATCGTATTTTTCTTTCAAATCATTAACCATTTTACTTACAAATGTACATTCTCTCATCACTTGAAATCAATCAATGATAAGATAAGAAGTTTTAATTAGTTTTAAAGTAAGAACGGTATAAAAAGTAAAAAATACTTACAGTGCATAAAATAAACCACACAATTGCCATAAAATTCAACTTGAACTGTTTGAGGACGATCACTCAAAACTCAACATTATAATTAGTTACTTGAAGAGGACATCAAACTCCTGCCATCTATTGGCAATACAATGAACTAGCTGGCAAACTGGACCCAAGACTCTGAACAGGCCTAGAGTGGACAAATTTCTGAACTCAAAGCTCCTCAGAGCTATAGCACATTTTTAGTTTATGTGTAATATATTCAATATGAGTCAGTAATTCTATATCTCACCCAAGCGAAAGCGGTAAGGCCAGGATATGAGAGAGAAAAATAAGAGAGGGACTGAGAGAAGAGAAGAAACTGAAGAACAACCTTCAGAGAAAACTTCAATAATCAACAACAAACATTAGCCAAGTGAAATTGTAATATCTTTTGTCATCCTAAAAAATATACCAATCCAACCAATAGCAAAATTTAATTCATTAATTATACTAAACTATATTGTTCACACTTTTGTCTTTAACCTCACATAAAATCAGTTTTTTTTGTATTAATAAATCAAGAATAGAGGTTTTATTTTCCTTTTTACCATGAACATTTATTTCAAATACCCTTATAAATACAGTACACATCAGTCTTACCAGCAAAAATAAATCATTTATAATCCATTCTAATAATATCCCTCAATATTATTCATTTGAATAAATCCAGGGAATATATGAATTAAACAAAACCTTTGAATACTTTGAAAATTCAAATATTTAGGTAAAGCTGAAAAGATAAGTAGTAAGTAAGGGAAAATGTCGGAAAGTAAATAGTTTTTAACTATTTTTGTTCTCTTTTGACCGCAATTCTGATCATCTTTTTCATAATTTGAAATTATATATATTTTAATATCCTCTTTTATGAGTAAATAATTATTTTTTATATATAAATGATTTTTAGTAGGTTTTATGTGATTTATCATTTCAACATGTTTATTTGTAGTATTAAACCTAAAAGCAAGCTAACCAATTTTCATCGTCTATAATAAATGTTATTCAAAACAAAGCCAAGATGGAGTCCTGCATAAAGTTCTTTGAATCGCGGCCATGTTGAGCAGATTCAAATATTTTAAAAAACTTTATTTTAACTTCCCATCATAATTGTAGTTACAGTAAAGTTAAGAAAAATAGAAGTTAATAACAAGTATTAAAGAAAATTATTCATAAAGTAAATTATAAGGAAAAAATTAAAACCGTAGTGCTTCAATCGATGTTGAGAACATACATCTAGAGAAGGGGAAGGAAGAAAACTTAGTTTTTGGAATTCGTTGCTTAAGCGGGAGATGGATGACATCGCCTAGAGGCAGGATGTCCTGTAGATCCCTATGCAACTCTTAGTGGTAGTCATCTTGAAAAAGGAAGACATCAAGTCAAAAAAGTCACCCAAGAAGAAAAAAGGACTCTTGTTTTGAATTGCCTTGTGCAATGACGTCCATCGGCTGGAAGCGGGAAGAACTGGAAGCTAACTGGAGTTAGACATAGCTTTTTGGGAAGGACTGGAAGCCATTGTTGACAGATGGACATATTATTACAGAAAAGAAGATATCAAAAATCATCAATCATCAAAAGTAGATTCTATGAAATTGGTTAGTTTTGTTCTACCTTAAATTGAATACCATTGTAAAAAATATATAAATTAGTTTAAGTATTATTAATGGTAAAAGTGTATGTTTTGATTGCCTAGAACCCCGCCCTGAGAATAAGAGTCTATAATATTATAAAATTTAAATAAAATTCTCCTATCTGTTAAATATTAAAGATTTTCATTTGAACCCAAACTATCTTTTAGATATGAGAATTTAATTTTAAAATATCAAATTTCATTTATTTTATTTTAATAATTTTTCAATATTAAAATTATGGTATCATTTTGTCTGTTATTGTTTTTGAGATGACTATTAGGCTGTTTTTAGTTATCAGTTTGATTGTTTTCGTCATTTCTTTGGCATCACAAGGTTCAAAATATGCTTATTATGCACTCATATAACTATATTTTTATATTTTCCTTCTAAAAGATCGGAATTAAGAGTATATATTTTTTTAAAAATTACTTACGATTAAGAGTAATAAAAATACAATGATTAAAAATTTTGAATTACAAAGGTTAAAAAAAAGTAACTTTTAAAAATTGATTTGATAATTTTGGCTGATCGTTATGTTTTTGGTATGGTGAAACCGAAGATGACCTCGGGTTTCCTGCATTACGAACAGATTTTTGGAAAATATATGTAATGTCAGTTTTGTAGCACAAAAATAATTAAAATCGTTCATTGGTACTAGGGCATTCAACCGATCGATTTTATGCTGGATCTACCTGTTTGCCTCTTGCAGCAAATCCAATACCAAGAAATAAATTTAACCTTTGTTCTAGAACTTTTATCAGGAACTTTTTTAATTTAATTACCAAGATATATAATGGAAACTCTTTAGTTAATTAAAATCCAAAGAGCACAAATTTTCATCTGTAGGTAGTTCTAAAACAATGCAAACAGAAAATAAAGATGTGAATACAGTACAAGTGCCCTTTAATTTGTGCTTAAAAACCAACACTCAACGGTGCGGCTGCAATTTCTGGCCAACTTGGTCCAGCCAGTCCAATTAACCCATCCACATGCTAGCGCTTGCACGAATTTTCCATTGTTTGGTAAACGTGCAGAGACACCTTTAAACTTTTACGGCATCAAACATAAATTTACTAAAATAAATGTAATAATATTAAAAAATAATTTAATTACCTGTTATTTCTAAGGTGTTCCTAACCCACAGCAACCATCTGGAAAAATAAATAAATGATTTATTACAAAATCAATTCTTCCACCTTCAGAAGCAATCTTTTAATTTATACCATATAATGAAGATGGGCCAGATATTATGATAATGAAGTCACCATAATATCAATTATTGCATTATTTACCTATTCTTTTAAGATTTATGTTTTTTTTTTTGTTTTTTTCATTTCCCTTTATTTCGTATTTTATTTATTATTTCTTTTCATCTTGATACTAGTATTGTATAAATTAAGAACCTAGTTAACCATCCATTTATTTATGAGTGGAATTAAATATTAACATTTAATGAATTGATAACAGGAATGAGGCTACATTAAAATAATAAAATATAAATTATAGTCTGTACACCCTTGAATTATATGTAGAAGTTTAAATAACCAACTACCTCTTGTGCATATTACCAGGTAGAAAAAAATGACTTTAAGTTTAGTTAATAATTAAGTTTAAATTATAAATTATACATAAAAATCCAACAAAACTGTATAGTCTGACCATGACTAAAACAACAAGATTTTTATTATATGCAGACTTCAAGTCGAGGATAATTTCCGAGGCTAAAGCCCTGCATAAAGACATTGTATAAATTTTAAAAAAAAAGTATTAAATCAATATAAATGTCCAAAAAAGTATTTTCAATTTCCTTTATTTAGTAGGTATAAAATTTTATAAACTATGTAAAGTCTTACAAATGTTTGATGTATATTTATCAAATAAACCATGTAAATATATGCAATAGAATAATAAATGAAGTGAATGTATTAAAATTGTATATGTTAAAACTTACATACATAAGTAAAACTTTACTTGCATATTTAATTACCAACATATATATATATATATATATACACACACACACACACACATATTTCTCACTTTTTTGTACATATATTTACTGATAAGATTTTCATATGTATTTTATTATTTGTTTTTTCCTCTTACTTAATTTTATAATTAATTTTCTCATACAGCCTTTATATTCTTATAATACTTAGACTATACATGTCTTTCAATACTATTTGTATTTATAATGTTAGTTGTTTTATTATTTTCTAATCATTCCATAATTCCTCTAATTCATCTTAATGACCTTAGTATATACCTTAAATATACCTTAGTATATATCTCGTTTTTGTTCTAAGGTTTGAAATCCTGGCCAAAATATTGGCACTAATAAATAAGTTTTTTTATTTGTGTTCTTCACTCACCTCAATCCATCATCATCTCCCCATATATACTACTCTTCTATATTATTATTTAACATCAACTAGTCATGTTAGATTGAAAATAATTATTTTCAATCAATATAAATAAAAAAAACTTCAGGTTCTAAATTTTGCATAAATATATTTTTAAATTATTTTATTTATAAATGCAAATTAAATTATTAACTTCTGTAGGAAGTTAGATAATAACTAATAAATAAGAAACAAATCAAACAGAAAGTAATGTAATATTCATAGTCTGCATAATATACCTCTAAGATTCAAAAGTTAGCCAAGAGATAGCATCGTTTGAGACTGATGGAGTTACCTCTGGCGAAGGTTATACCGGGATTGATAAGAGTGATAATTTTTTAGGATTTGTTGGAGGTTCATGTTTTTAAATAAAGTTAATTCTTTTCTTACAGTTGTTCATCGTTCAGTGTTTTATAGAACAATGGTGAAATTTCTAAACCAAGAAGAAGCCATCAACATTGATGTCCAGCTTTTCAATAAATACAAGTTTAGTGTTGATCAATTAATGGAACTTGCAGGTCTCAGTTGTGCAAATTCTATAGCAGAGTGCTACTCTGATTAAAAAAAAGTTGTAATTTGCTGTGGACCGGGTAATAACGGTGGTGATGGACTAGTATGTGCCAGACATTTAAAACATTACGGTTATGAACCCTCAATTTTTTACCCGAAGAAAACTGAAAAAGAATTGTACAAGAATTTAACTCATCAATGCCAGTCATTAGATATCCCATTTATTGATTGTTTAGATAAAGATATAATAGATAAGGAATATGATCTAGTTATTGATGCTGTTTTTGGTTTTAGTTTTAAGCCTCCTATTAGAGAAACATTTATCCCTCTTCTAGAAGCACTAAGAAAAACAGTAAAACCTATTTGTAGTATAGACATTCCGAGTGGATGGGATGTGGAAAAAGGTAAGCCCGGAGATGGCATTGAACCTGAAATGCTCATATCGTTAACTGCCCCAAAACTATGTGCACAATCATTTCAAGGAAAATATCACTATCTTGGAGGAAGATTCGTGCCCTTCGAACTTGCTAAGGAATATAAGCTGCAGTTACCAAATTTTCCAGGAACCAATAATTTTGTTTCCTTGAAGTAACTTGTTGAAGTTAACATTAACACTTGCTTTTTGTTATGAAAAACATCAATAAGCTCCATAGAATTTATTATTTATAAGTTTTATACTCTTATTGAATTTCAATAGTCCTGTAGAAAATGTTTTATCATTGCATGATAAAAAATTTTTTTTTTTAATTTAATTTTATTTTTTTATTAATAATGGTATAATGTAAATAAATAATTTATTTTTATATGAATGTTGTTGTTATATATATATTGTTGCTCAAGCTGTTTTCAAAAATAAATTAGCTATACGATTTTGGTGGTTTTGAAGGTAATAAAAATTCAATGCATCATTCTCATATCTCGTTTCGCCCTTCATTTTGTAGAATACCTTTATATTTTTTTCTAACTATGGGAATTCTTTCAAGATTTCTCTAGAATGAAGCATTAATTTTTATTTATTTATTTTTTTTGTTTTCATCAATATTTGGTCAGGGTAAAGGGGGGCATCGTATATGTTGGTAAAGCTTCCTTCCTTCTTTCCTTTCTTTCTTTTTCTTTTTCGATAATAACACCCTTTACTTCACTTCTTTATTCATCTCACATCTGATCCTTTTTGAATTTTTTTCCCATTATCAAGTTCTAAAATAAAAATAATGCACTATCAACTGTTTCCTAGAACACATTTTATATAAATAATTTCTCCCTATTATATAAAATAGATTTTAGTGTTCACCATCTAATATTTTATTTTATTCATAAGGTGGAATTATAAAAATTAGTCATAAAAAATCGAGTTTAACTGATGAAGAACACATTTTGTGAAAAAAAGAACAAATTAAAAAGTTTTATAAGACAGAAATTGTTAAAGAAGAGAATAATCAACTAGTCTTATAGTCTTACTGTCACTTATAATCTGTTATAGTCTTACGTCCTGAACAGTTAGTAAAAAGATAAGTAGGGATAGAATTGACAACTTAAAGAATTAAAACTTCTAACTAAACAGTTAGAAAAAAAAAGTCAGTTTATTTGTAACATCGAAGGAAACAATATTTACTCTTGGACAATTTTATGTAGTTTTATCAAGGTGCAGGAGCAAAGACGGAATACAAATTCAAGAGATTTTTAGAAATTTACTAGGCAAAAGTAATTATAAACATAGTTTTTGAAGAGGCTCTAAATTGAAGTTCAAATTAAAATGCTAACCCATCCTTGATTGCAATCACATAATCCTAAATCACCAGTTTGGATTCCGAACATCCCACTCCACAATCCAGCAATGTCATTGTGTGGTTGATGTCTCATCTTCAATGGAGTGCAGAATGTGCTGCTCGGGAGTCTTTCTTGATGTAGAACAGGCTTTCGATCTCAACCCATCCTAACACTATCCTCACTCATGTATGCCTCGATCATGTCTATTGTCAATGAATAATGGCCCTTCCATTATATCCCAAACCTTCCAATCCCACATCACCACCCTTTATGAATGGTGCAAACTGGAGGATTAAAATAAATCCCACCAAATCATATTTACCCTTCGTCGTAAACCCTTGACTTCCTGCCCCACAGTATCCTTTATTAATACCCCACTCATTTCTGTCGAACAGATCTGATATGGACAAACAACTGACATGGAATCCTCATATAAGATTGAAAAGACAGGAAACTGCTCGTCGATTCTGACTATTACAACATTTACTAGTCAAACAATGTAAACTTCCCATCCATTACAAAAGACTGATCTACTTGACTATAATAAGGCCTATCTGGACACACGGAGTTGATCTTTGGGGCTCCACTAAACCATCGAATTCCCTTCTTATTCAATCCTTACAGTCCAAAATCCTCGTTAAATCCTTAATGCTCCTTACTTTGTCACAAATCAAGTCATCTATCAGGACCTCAATATTCCATATGTTGTTGATTTGGCCAGAATCAGATACCAACCCTTCCATGATAAACTTCCCAACCCCCCAAACCTACTTGTTTCTAACCTGGCTTCTCCTTCGATGCCTGATAATCCCCTTAGGCATCTGAAATGAAGATGGCTCTGAGATCTCCTTCTCTAGTAACATAATTGGGGTTCTATCAATGGTTAGATTCTCCACATGTTTGTACCATATTATTTTATATCCAATAGCAATTTTGCTTGTTGTATATAATTTTATACAACTTTACAATTAATAAAAAAAAAAAAAAAAAAAAATGCTCAATGGGTAAAGACTTAAAATTTACTTGTTTTTACTGCTTAAACTTTATTGAAAAAAATGATAATATAATCTGAACCACAGAATACATTTAAATTACAGTTATACAATTTGAGCAATGAGTAGTACAATTAAATAAACAGTTATGTAATTTGTAAAAGGAAGGTTAGTCCACCGTTTGGTAAGGGGGGTATTTCCCTAGTTATAATTTCAAGTAATTTAAGTTCTTACTATTTACACATCTATTTCAATATGTTACAACAATTTACATATTTAAAAAGTTTTTGAGATTAAGCCAAATTTTTAAGTAATTATTCTTTTGTTTTTCCCTTACCTTAAAATTATCTTGTGAATATGTGTCAACTTAATAACAAAGATGTCATATTCAAATCTGAATTATATATCCAAATTTTTACTTCATTGGAAATATGGTTTTCCCATATCCTGTCTAAAATGTTTTATAATTGAAATATCCATTTCTATTTAAAGTCATTATTAACATTTTATTTGTATTTATTATTTTTCATATTACCTCTAAATTAATATTTTTCTCATGTATACATGTTCATGTTTCAGTGCTCTGAGCCCTGAAATGTTATTCCTTTGGGGATTTGATTGATTGTTATTACAATCTCTCTCTGTTGTGTATTAATCCTAATTTATTTCTTTTTTAATTATTATTGTTATAAAAAACTATTTTATTGATCGTATAAATGTAGTGTTACTAAATTTCTGTTGTATCAGTTATAAAATTCACTAATTTTTTATTGTATAAATGGACTCCAAATATTTCCTAATTTTTACATCCTTCACTTTGTTTAAAATGTTTACTTCTTTAATATCAAATTCGTGGTTATTTACTATGCTATGTCTTGCTAGTACTGTTTCATTGTCATCTTTATGGGTTTTAGTATTTGTTTTGTGTTTATTTAACCTATTTCCACAATTTTATAATGCCTCACCTATGTTGCATTTATCCTTGCATTATTTACAGTCAATTTATAAATTAAGTTCAGCCTATTTTCTTTCTCAATTTTGTCATTCATATTTGACAGGAACTAAAATTAATCTTTGGTACTACTTAAGCATAGTTTTCTATATTAAAAATAGCCTATTAAATATAGTTTTATTAATTAATAAAAATTTACTTCCATAAATTATTTAAAAAACCAAAATTTTTTGTTATCTCATCATGAAAATCTGTATTTTGTATGGTAGAAAGCATAATTCATGCAGGAAAATAGAATAAACAGAACTGAAAATACTTGCTTAGTGGTTTAAACATATTCTATTGATGTATTATTTTTTTTTTCAGATGAAGGTATATTGTTTTAATAATTATAGGCATGATTATTTTACCATAATTAATAGTTACAATTAAGGAGCACAATGTTTCAGCTAACATTCCATCTTCAGATAGATGGTAAGTTTTTGAAAACCTTGGACATGATGATTGTAAATTAAATTATGGTGAAGTAATATTACCTACCTTTAGTAAACATATTTTATTTATTAAATATAATCTTATAACTTGAGAATGGTTTTATTATTTAAATTAAATAATTTTTTTCCAATTTAGTATCAGAACATGCCGTTTTTCAATTTTAGGGTTTTTTTAAATATTACTCGACTTAACAATCTTAAAGTTTCCTCTTCTCATTTCAAGGGCGGGTCTGGCGGGGAATTAGTACTTTAAATGTCAAATGTTTCTCCTAACCTGGTCATCCTGAAATACAATCTATAAATTAACAACCTCACATCCAACTACTAAAAAATGTAAGGCTATTCTGTCCAGGTCTAATAAAATTAGTCAAATTAATTTATGTATGTCACTATTTCATTAAAATATAAATACTTTTAATCTCAAATAATCTAAGCACTAATATAACTCACTATAGAGATCAGTGCTGATATTATTTGAAATTAAAAGTATTTATATTTAAATTAAATAGTGACTTACTTATATATGTAATTTGAACTATAAATTCATAGCTTCACACCAACTATTAAAAATTTTTGCTGGCTATTCTGACCAACGCTAATAATATTAGTCAAATAAACCTATGTATGTAACTAATTAATTTAAA
The DNA here is from genome assembly GCF_000696795.3 of Halyomorpha halys. Classification (NCBI taxonomy): domain Eukaryota; kingdom Metazoa; phylum Arthropoda; class Insecta; order Hemiptera; family Pentatomidae; genus Halyomorpha; species Halyomorpha halys. Next base: position 249,607 of record NW_027107118.1, on the reverse strand, counting down.
TGTAAATACTTTTAGTGGAAAATAATCTAAACACTGTTATTTATAGAGAGTAATAACACTGAAGAGCGCCTGGACGAAACGTAGGACATTTAAAGATTGTTGAGACTTTGTTGGATACAATTTATTTCATTTCTTCAGATGAAGACAAGTATTGAACATTCATTTCTCAAAAATTTCTAATCTTTGCAATTTTAAGAAATAAAGCATCCCCATGATACCATATTATGGTAAATAGCAGAGATGGGAAAAAATTAGCTATAGTTGAAATTAATAGCTAAAATTGTCATGGAAAAAATGGTTCATTCATGAATAAGGATTATATTCATGGGACATTTAGCTATTAGTTTCAACTAGAGCTAATTTTTGCCCATCTCTTGTAAATAGATCACATTCGACTCAGTATTCATCAAAATGATACTAAAAAGTTAAACTAGGAATAGCTAAATTTTTATATAAAATAGAAGTTTTTTTCTCATTTATTCTTTAGAGGTGTTTTTTAAATCCTAGCATGACTTTTTTAATTTTATTTCCATGTATTTATTACAAGCCTTTTTTGAATTATAGTGAACATATGTTTCAATTATACTTACTAAATAGATCTGAGATTTAGTATTGCTTAAGAATAACTTAATACTTACAAAATATATCATTTAAAAATATAAACAAACTTAGTATATTTAAACCGTAATAATTCAGTATCCTTTAAAATATTTACCATAGAACATGTGTTCAACAATAACCTTTATGACATAAATATATTTAACATTTCAAAAAAAATTACAAACAAATTTTACATGCACTAACTAATGTAATCTGAGTAGTCTTAATAGTATGTTAAAATTGGAAAAAATAAATATAGAAGAGGATATGTTTGATGGAGATGAGAAAATAGAGGAAGAAAAACCAAATGTTTTAGAAGAGCCACTTGGTTTGCTATTATTGAGTAGAGTTATAAATTATGTAAAATTTTTCTTTTCTGGTTTACACCAGTTATTCTTCAAATCAACTCAATCTAATACAAGTAATAGTAAAGCTGTCATCATGGGTCATAGACAACGAGTAAGGCATCTTTTATATCCGTATTTTATATTTATATAGTTTTAAAGTGTAGTTTTGAATTGATATATAATGAATTAAGAATTGATATATAAAGAGGTAGGATTTGGTAGCTCAGTTGTAAGACACTTTGATACTAACTTCAAGGACCCGGGTTCAAATCCAGCTTTGGCAGATAATTACGTTATGTTTCTCTGTAGCCGTGAGTCTGAATCCTGTTGGTTCTGGAGCCCTTTGGGGTCCACTCAGCTCACCCTTCATTTGTTAAAAATCTGGCAGTCGAGCATGATTTTGACCAAATCAGTTTATTGCTCTACCCTTGGTCTAGTAACAGTACTGCACCCCTGACTCTTCAGTGGTTGTAGCGATACAGACTTAATTTTATTTTTAATACAAAATGAGCAGAGTAGTTCAGTTATTAAGGCACCATGCTTCTAGTCAGTCAAGATTCATGTTTGCTATTGTAGATAATTATTTATTCTGTTACATCACTGTGGATAGACCTTGGGGTTGGTAGATCACCTGAGGGCACACTCATGCTTAGTGGGCATTTAATCTGGGTAAAAACCTACTAGTTATTCTGACTTTTTTTTTTATTCTTTATCATTGTTATCTTGTTTTGGCAAAAACGTTTACCTTAGTAAAATAAATTTTACTTATTGGTGCTCTCCTCTGATCCAACCCCTCCACCATCTTCTCCTCATATCATGTCCAAAATCAACTGCAAAATCATATTATGATTATATCATGAATACTTTAATCAGATCCCGACAGTTGATTAAGGGAAGGTGTTTTTTATTATACCAGATATACGATTTTACAGACGACGGAGACTTTGGAGAAATAATTATCAGGCAATAATGAAAGAAAATGTATTCTATCCTCGACCAAATTATTTTTATAGTGGTCAGATGAAGAATTTTTTCAGCGATTTCGACTAACAAGTGGCTGTTGAATCCATATGGTTTTGAACTCCCACGAGATCTCTGGTCAACTGTACTGGCATTTATTTTTATAAAGAGGCGTCCTGATGAATTGCTTCAAGCAAAATGACTCTCCCATCTTAACCACCTTGCTTCCAAATAATGAGATATTCACTCACGAGTCTCTGCCAGCTGTTTACAGTTAATTCTTCTCCTCCATGTGTTAAAGCTATGATCCTAGATTGCTCCTGTAATTGCAGGGAGAATCTCTCGATTCTGCTCTTTCGAGGGTACCTGTTGAAGCCCAGGTCTTTTATACCTTTTATAAGAGCTGGCTTTATACATGATATTGTGCACCCTTAGCTTAAGATTTTTCAGGATTTCAGTTTACTTGACAGAGAGAAGGCTCTGTTCGCGCTTGCTATACGTTAGTCTATCTCAGTCCGTTGATAATTTATTGCAGAGCGGAGGTATTTGAAGCTGTCTACTTTCGGAAACGATTTGAAATCCACGCAGACTGAATAACTTTAGGGTGGATTTTTCGGCTTAAAAAACATATACCCTGTTTTATCTTCTTTTACTTGCAAGCCAATTTCCTCTGATTCTCTTATTAGAGTCTTTCCGTGTCATCTTGGTTACTTCCTAGGACTGCAATGTCGTCCGAGTACGCCAGGACTTCATGTTTCATTCCGACGTGCACTCCACCATTTTCGCGTGATGTTCTTCTAATCACTTTTTCTAGGGCTAAGCTGAACAGCATTAGTGAGAGCCCATCTCCTTGTCTCAAACCTGTTCTGGCTTCAGATACTTCCCCTTGTACCTCTTAACAAGAACTATGAATTAGGATCATTCGTACACGCTTTTGTCAGTCTTACTATCTCCCGGGGTTCCCCAGCTCACCCATGAACAATAATTTCAATGTAATTGCTCTAATGAGAAAATATAATCAATGAAATCAACACACTTTTACAATTTTTCTATTCCTTTTATGTAAACTTAAGTAGTTTAAGTTGTCATAAAATGCAGCCCTTTATATTATTATTGTTGCCAGGTTTTTAATAATAAAGATTTTTCCTATTAATCAAATTTTAAATGAATTGAAAAAGGATTTTATTAATTCTTCTAATAAATTAAGATTCACTAATTAAAAATTACTATAGTTTTGTAATAACTATAATATGATAAATGTTATTCACCTTAGCTCTGCGCAAATAATAGAAAGAAAAATCAGAAAACTTTGATAAAAACAAAAAAACTAATAATTATGAAGTTCTGCTAATATTTGATTTGAATTTTACACTAGCGCGATCTACCGACAGTTATCTCAGATTCAGGTTATCTTGGAAACCTAGTTAATAAAACTGTAGAACAGAAACAAGTCGTTAAGTTACCGTAGTTTACTGAACTCGTGGGCAAATCTAATTTATACAAATCTTAGTTTTACAGGAGATCGGCTATAATTGAACCCGTAGGTGGGGAGAATTCTTTATTTAAATAAAACATGAAGAGCATAAATGTTTTTCTGTTGGCAGTTCTAAGTCAATGGTAATCAAATACAAACGTTTAGATCCAGAATAAGCGCCCCTCGACTTGTGCCCAAGAACAGACACTCTGAAGGATCGGCTTGCCAATTTATACCAATCAATCCTAATAACCTATCCACACGCTTACGCATGCGCTTGTGCGAATTTGCTATAGTTTAACAGACGTGTTTCAGAACCTTAATGATTTAGACAAATGTAGATTTTAATTATCTAATCGCAAGCCAGTAACGGTAGGCTTGGAGAAAAGCACTGGGATCTCTTAGAGTCTTGCGTAGCCTTCCACACGAGGTGGAAAGGCTTGCCTCGGAGTTCCCATGCAGAATGTAAATATTATATGTAGATCAGAATGTAAATATTATATGTAGATCTGAATGCTTTTATTTTATTGTTAATTTAATTTAATATTCGTTGTCTTGTACTTAAGTTATTTTATTTTTTTATATTAGGGGTATTCATGATGTATTAGTTGTAAAATCCTTTACTATGTTAAATGTTAAATGAATGAGAGCTCCTAGCAGATTTTATGAGCAACTTGTTTAGTAATTCCAATTAATAATTGTTTAGTAGTTCCAAAATTTCTTGTTATTGTTTACTTCTAAGTTTTGATTATAGTAATTTATTATAACATGCCTAAAGTAAGTGAGAAGTGTGAAAGTTTGACTACTAATTGCCTTGTTTAAAAACGTCCAAATTAATACTAATATACAATCAAAATACAAACTGCGAGCAATTAACCTAACTCGACAAACAAAATGGTGTAAAACTCAGTTGGTCTTTTGTGTAACGTTAGTCTCCATTTAACAAACCTAGTAACAGACTCTCAACCATGTTATTTGTTATATTCTTTTAACATAATAAAAGATGGAAATATTTCTCCATTTACCATGTTAAACTAAAGATCATGAATACCCCTATTATGTGAGTAGTTTTATTTTTATTATAGTTTTGATGTAGATTCACATTTTTATTTATACAAATCAAGATAGTATTATATTTTTTTCTTTTCTTCTACTTCTTTTTATAATGTATGAATGAGTATTTGAACACTTATACTTAATGCCCTTAAATTATGATTAATTTTTAAATTACAGTTTATACAGATTGTATTATTTATTCTCTTCAATAATTGTAAATGTGTACCAACTTATTTTCACCAAAACTCCAATATTATTTTGTTTATATACTTAAATTATTGATCTTATTATTTCATATTATGAAGAAGGTGGTCAGAGGTGCGGTCAAAAGAAAACAAAAACACTTGACTGTTTCGAAATCTTTCCACTGGAACAGTCCTGATGAAGCTCTAAAACGTGGAGCGAAACGTCGGCAAATAAATAGTTGTTAAATTTTTTTTTGTTCTTTTTTGATCGTACCCCTGACCATCTTCTTCATAATTATGTTATTAATGTATTCTAAGCCAGTAATTTTTATTATTATCATGCTATTATTATGAATAGGTTTGTGAAGAGCTCGGTCCGGTATATCTCTTGAGGTCTGTCAGGGATCAAGTGCAATTATTCCAAGAAAAGCGAGGTTATACCCCAGAAGAAAATAATTTCGTCAATTTAATGGCTATCATGGTGCAGCAAGCTGGTAATACTGTTTTCATCTAATGGATAATTATGTTTTAAAATATATATGGTAGTGAATAGCTCATTGGTAAGGCGATGGACTACTAATCCCATGGATCCGGGTTCGAATCCGGCCATGGGAGATAATTATTATGTCACTTGTAGCTGTTTAGTCAGCCCTATGGGTACAGGAGCCCTCCGAGGTCCATCTAGCCTCATAAAGTGGATTCTCTCAAAGAGGTGACCAAATCACCTCCTTGCACAACCGTAGGTCTAGTAACAGAACTTCCTTAAAAAATACTGCATTCCTGACCCTTCATTGGTTGTAGTGGTACTGATTTAATTTAATTTTAAAATATATATAAAACAATTTGAGAGCTAACTAAGTGATACATTCAAGTCTATTGCGTTAAAAATGAAATGAGCCAGTAATAATAATAATTAATATTAATTTTTTATTACTTAGACTATAAGCCTGATTTACGTGACCTCTTGCAAAGCTATCATAGTAAGAAATAAATAAATACAAATTAAAACACTTGTACTCATTGAAACTTTTCTTCTTGATGGCAGAAATTAATTGTATTACACACCAAGAAAAATGTATATATTTTAGTTGATTATTTCATGGCAAAGGTGGGGATAAATAAGCAAAATAAATTTAGCCTCTTACAAAAATGGATAGAAATAAACGAATCAAAACCTTTTTAATTATATGGATGTCATAACCTTCTCTCCTTCTAAGCTAAAATGACGCTAAGGGGGGGGGGATCAGGCCACGCCTCTTGAAGGCAACATTGTGTTGATGTTAATAGGGAATTCGCACATTAATGCAATGAACAGTAAAACCGTTCATTAAATCGCAAATTTAGAGACAAAAGAAGTTGTAGTAAATTTTATTTTCAATAATTTGGTGTGTCTAAAATGAAGATCCATTAAGCCTTTCTTGATAAATTGTTGTGATTATTTAACTATGGTTTTCTAGGAACAGTTAATAAAAAAAATATTTATTTTAAGAAAAACATTCAAATATAAATTTTGATACAAATTAATAATTCCCTAACCATTTCTGGCATATGGAGGCAACTCTCATATTTTTTTTACTACCACCTTACTGGTCATTTTTTTCATACGGAGGTTTTTTTTCTACAGGGTGATACTCTTTTTTTAATCATCAGAGGAGGGAGAGGGGGTCAAGTTTTCATTTCGTGAGACCAAGACAGAAATGAATGTTAAACCTCCCCAGACAGGATTCGAACCAGCAGCACTGCAGCTCCCAGGTTGCAAAGACGCCTCAACTTCCTGAGCTACAGACACAATTCTTATCTGTTAAGTATGTCATGCCTACGAAAGGAATAGACCCCGCCTTCTGGCTTCACTTGCTTTGGAAGCGTATCTGCTCCATTATACAAAAATAGCCTATTAACCTCAATATAAACCTGAGCTCCAGGGGCGTGGCCAATGCCCTACTTTTTGTTTAACTTTTTCTTTGAAGGACAGTGAGGTTTAAAACGAGGAACATTAAATTAAATTATTTATAAATAGGAATGTGCTGCAGATATCAAAAAATTAAAAATTACTTTAACTTTGCAGGTCATGCTATGTACGGCGTCTTCACGATGTTCCTCGCCCTGCTACCAGCTCTAAACATATTCCTCCATGTCTGCCACTTCATCCTCGACAGGCTTGTCGACATCGTTACCACCCGCAAGCAAGCGGATATAATCTTCAAAGGATCTGTATTTCTTTTGCAACTAGTGGCCATATTCTTAGCGATACGGTTTGTCACTGCGTCGATATTCTCTCCGATCCTCTACATGCAGATGACCATTCTCTCCAAGATGTCCTTCATGGACGAATCTTCGGTTGGCTCTTGCTAGCCTATGTATAATTTTTTAATATTTCGATTAATTTAAAAAAATTGAATTATAATATATGAGCCGTTCAGCCGTAAAAACTGGTATCTGACTTTTTTTTTTCTTTTCAGGAAGTACACTTTTTTCTTTCGTTATTAATTATATCATTCGAACAACGTTTCGGGCTGTCGCATTATCAAGTTATAAAATAAAAATATTTACTGTTAACATACTGTTACAGTCATCAAATTTTATGTTGCAGTGAAAAAAAAAATTCCACATTTCATACAAACAATTTAATATTTGACTATATATATATATATATATACGTCTACTTATATTATATACTACTAATTTATAACCATTTATAAATCTAAAGTGGTTTTTAGAGATTAAGTAAAACTTTCTGCTTATTATTCTTATTTTTTCCTTAGCTTAATATTATATTATTTGTGGAGATGTCATCGTAATACAAATTTTTTTTCTTCATATATTCTAAACTGTATATAAGTCCTGTTTTTCTAAATCCTTTCTTTTTCTTTTCCATTAGTGCTGTCAAATTTTTTGTCTATTAATTGTTTTACAATTAAAAATATATTCAAATTACAAGTAGTAAGTAGTAGTTTAAGCTATTTGGAGTAGCATTTTTCATGACATTTGCCAAAATAAATTGATTTCTAGTTGTTCTGACAAAATTTCAAATGAAAAATTCATATCATATGGGAATACCATAAAAACTACTACCCCTACGAAGATAACCGTCATTAACAACATTATAGTACGTTAAACTAGCTTTATTTTTGGTGCTGGCCGACTAATGTAAGCCAAAATTCATATCATATCCAAAATTTTGTCCGAATAATTAAAAATAAATTTGTTTTGTCAAATATCATGCAAAGTACTACAGATACATACAGATGTCTGCTAGCGCTCAAATTAAAGCTAGTTAAATATACTACAAAATAGTTAATTATGTTTATCTATGTAGGAGTAGTAGTTTTTATGATATTTGACAAAATAAACTCACAAAATGTTAATTTCTAGTTGTTTGTATAAAATGTTGGATTTTAAAAAAATATATCTCATCATATAAAATAAGATGCACATATGTCTGCCAACACTCAAAATAAAGAAATTTAACTTACTATAAGTAGTTTATGGCACTTATCTTTGTAGGGGTAGTAGTTTTTTTATTCACATATGAATATAAATTTGGCATATGAAAATTTGTCCGAACTATAAATCAATTTATTTTAGCAAACTTCATGTAAACTATTACTCCTACGAAGATAAATATAATAAACTACTTTATAGCTCATTAAACTAGCTTTAATTTGAGTGCTAATAGACATCTGTACGTCAAATGGTTTTTGAGATATAAATTTTTCAAAATAAATTCACTAACTACTGATCTTTTAGTACGTCCCATACAACATGAATGAATTTATGAAATTTTGCTTTTTAAAAAGCTATATCTCGAAAACTATTTAACGTAAATAACTCTATTAGGGCTCATATTTTAGGAAAATTGCTCTTCTTTAAATGACATCCTCTTTGGTTTTCTTGTGTTGTTCCTACTTTTTAAGATATAAAGCTCCGAATGAACAATTGGTCTTTTTATCGCTTTGAAACAGCCGCCATTTTTTATTCCCCCTACCTATACTTAGCAGACTCATCAATTTTGACTATTAATTATACGTAGTTTTCATTAAAGTAATCAAAAATTGGGGTGAGTTAACTGCCTTTTTTCTCCTCTTGGGCTCTTGTACTATTACGACTTGAACCGTCTTTTTATTGCTAGTTTGGCCTGCGAGTCTGTCTTTTCATTCCCCGTGATCCCACAATGACCTGGCAGCCATAAAAACAAGACTATACAACCAATGTAGCTCAAAGTTTTCGAAAGCTGCTTTAACTCTATTAGTAATGGGTGTGTTGAAAATGGATCTTGTAAAGATCTGAAAGCAGATTCCAAGTCAGAATTATAGTTTACAACCGTAATATCTTAATTTAAATAGAATTATTGTTATTCCTAATATATTTGTAATACTGTCCAATATTATTCTCTCAGTGTAATGATTAGAGATCTGTCACGAGAATGTTTACTTGCCAAGTAAATAGGTAGGTAAAAAAAGCAATTTAATTTAAAACAAAGAAAAGGTCACCGAGGATAAATAATACTGATTAATAATAATACTGTTAATACGAAAGTTAAGAAGCTACCATATGACACTACCAAATATTCAAGCTAACTGCCTGTATTCTGCGATAATTCGAATCGTAACTGTTGCGTTCGATGAGTAGTGTAACACAGAAGTCAAAATGTATTGTGCTGGATGGGCGGAGATCACAGAGTCAGGCTTTCAGAATTCTAAAAATTCCCAAAATGCATAAAACTATTGCTAAAATACTTTGTCTTCTACAATCGCTTTAAAGTCCATGGTACAAGGAATTCGACCCCAGACAATGGCAGCGATCGAAGATCGACCAAAGTTGGCGATAAACTTGTTGGCCGCCCCTGGTATATACTATACTATCTTTGAAATACGTCCAATGCTTAATAAAATCGTAACTTTTTTTTGTCAGATGTACTTCTATTCAAGGAGCAATAATTCCATCATACGCTTCAATTAGATTTTTTTAATGACAATCTTCTAAAAATAGATCTTTTCACTTTTAATAAAAACTTCCTCATTTTCATTAAGTAAATTTAATAATTTTGCTGTCGATTATTTTCAAAACCAAACTAAATTTTATATCATTTTTATTTAATCATACTTTTTCTGATTTTTTTTTTTCTTTTTTACTGATTCGTGTTAACAATTTTGTTTGTTAAAACATGAATTTGATTTGCTCACCATCAGTTTCATTGTCTGAAAGGGTAAAACTTCATTTAAAACAACAAAGAAGTGCTACCTGACTTCATTGAGCTACCAACTACAAAGTATATTGATTCTAACCTCATCGGCCAATTTGTTTTAATCTTATAATATACAATCATAGCAAGTAACAATATATAACAATTATTTTTTTCGTCTTTCTATACTTTATTAATTTTTTTGTGTTAATTCCTCTCTTTCTTTTCTTTCTATCCTTTCCCCTTTTTTTTCATCTTTCCTTCATATTCTCTCTTTCAACCCAATGTTAGTTTAAAAGAATAATTGATTGACATAATTAATAAAAAGTGGTGATACATATATAAATTACATAAAAAAAAAATAAATTCCATATTATTCTTATTTTCAGAATTCATTTTTAAAACAAGGGGTATTTTATTTATCTATATTTTATACTTTTATTATCATTTAAGTATTATTTATTTTATATTAAAATTAGTTTGCTATTTAAATGTTTAAAAAAATTAATTGGTATCCAGGCTTACTCTCAACACTCATTATTAATTCTTTAGCAATCCAACGTTTCGGTCGATTCGCCCATCCTCAAGGACAATTTAAAAATAAATTTACACCTCACATCGAAATATTTAACAACTTTTTGCAGGCTATTCTGCCCAGGTCATTAATATCAGTCAAATCACTCTATTTTGTCATAGTTTTAATAATTTTAAAAACTTTCCTTTGTAGATAAACTTAACACTATCACTTTACTATCGAAAAATAAAAAAAAGTTTTTAAATATTTGGATGTGAGGTGTAAATTTATATTTAAGATAGTCCTCGAGGATGGCTGAAACGATGATAGACTATGAAGTGTGTTGAGGCTTGCCTGGATACTAATTAATTTTTTTTAAACAATAAATACCAGTCTCAATAAATTGAAAAGATAATATATAAAATTATTTAATTTTCTTTTTCTTTTTGTTTTAGAATCTAAAGCGAGATACTACTAAGCCATTTCTTCCCAAGTGTTCCACCTAATACTGAATCATGGTTTGAAGAAAACATTACCCAATAATCAAGGATATTAACACTTGTTTTTTGTATAAGACTATGCATTAAATAAATGATTTTGTACGAAGTCTCTATATTTTTCTTGTTCAAAACGCAATTACTACGCAGTTAACGCATTACTTTCGATTTTGTGTATCGTATTATTTGTTTGGTGCTGGCCGACTAATGTAAGCCAAAATTCATATCATATGGGAATACCATAAAAACTACTACCCCTACGAAGATAACCGTCAAGGCAACTCTCATATTTTTTTTACTACCACCTTACTGGTCATTTTTTTCATACGGAGGTTTTTTTTCTACAGGGTGATACTCTTTTTTTAATCAT